>NW_026739490.1:1865906-1913307 GCF_022355385.1 Mustela nigripes
GGTTGGACGACTGCCTTCGGCTCAGGTCATGATCCTGGAGTCCCGGGATCGAGTCCCACATCGGGCTCCCAGCTCCATGGGGAGTCTGCTTCTCTCTCTGACCTTCTCCTCGTTCATACTCTCTCTCACTGTCTCTCTCTCAAGTAAATAAATAAAATCTTAAAAAAAAAAATACTGTTGAGCATTTAACTTAGCCCTTCTCAAAGATGTGAATAGGTAAAGTCAACTCCAAACTGGCCATCTTTCAGTTAGGTGTCTCTTTCCTCACAATCAGAATTAAGAAACTGGTCCAGGAAAGCTATCTATCTACAATTTCCTCATTCTTTTTCACCATTTCTGTGCACATTCACCTGACATCCCATGGATAACAGCTGCATTTCTATCATAAGGCTGCCCTTGGGCTGCCAGAACCCACTTGGCCCTACACACTGTCAACGATGTGCGTATGACTTCACGTTTTGCCAAGGGCCACCCTAACCAAGGAATGATGAGTATTTGGGTCTTTTGGCTGGAAAATATTAACTTATTGTCTTGCGCCATTTTTCAGAGTTTCCCCATGGACGTAAGCTTCAGTCACATTTATGGAAAGTACCTTAACAATACATCCTTTACTGCCTGCCTGTTTGCCTCCCCATGTCAGTCTCTCTCCTGTCACCTCAGCTCAGTTCCTTGTTCTGTCCAAATAAACTACTTGTCCTCAAATCCTTGCCTTAGGTCTAGTTCTGGGGGAATCCAAACTAACACCGTTATCAACATTTGATATTTACATACATACAAGTATTATTTTTCTGAGGAAAGAATCCATAGTCTTACTCAGATTCTAAAGGGAGACTTGAGACTCCTCTCAAATGATTAAGAACATGTTTAACACACTCTTTTACTTCTTTGAAAATCTTCTCCCTTCCTCCTTACAGTTAATTCCTCCCACAAGCCTATCACTATACTTTCTTACAGTTAAAACCAATCTATAGGAATGAATTTTAAATTTATGCACTTTCACTGATAACAACTAAGGGCAAATAATTCCGAGGCACATTTTTGACTTGAAGTGGCAATGGAAGCACAAAAGAGAAGAGACAGATTCTATCTATAAGGAATCCAAGTCATTCCAAATATTTTAGGGGGAAATTTTAATCAAAGTAGTAAGGGAAACGCGTCAGGTCAATTATTAAGCATTCCACTAATAAAACATTGCTGAATGTTTTCATCTCGTAGATGAGGCTCTGACAATTGAACTTCTATGTGAACACATAGCCTCATATGCACACCAAAGACAATTATAAACCTAATAAGCATATAGGACAGACACAATTGCTTTTAACTGTCTATAAAAGTAAAGGTGTGTACCTTTCTAGAAAAGGTTAGCAGCTGGGGGATATCGTTCAAATATTTTTACTTGCTGACTTATGACCTGTGATTCTCTTAGTGGTTGTTTGTCCTCAAGTTATTTCTAATGTACTGACCACACACACACACACACACACACACACACAATCCTTTTGAATCAAATGCACAATGTTCTTTCATATCCAGTATCAACATCAAGGAGTGTCAAACACAACAGCTGACAGTCTGAGGCTTACTTTCTGCTTTCAAGGATCTGCCAAAATGTACAAAATGAAACACTATGAATCACAGCAAGGCTCTTTGTCAGTTTACCTGATCTGAAATTCAACACTATCATAATTTCTAAAATTCTCCCTTACTTGCCTTACGAAAGGGGGGAAAAAGTGATTTTCCTCAGCAAAGGACTACCATCTGCTTGACAAAGTTCATATTTGAGCTTTACGTGTCTACCCCCAGTCCACACACACAGATCAATCCCACTTGTGTGACATGGGAAAGAAACAGAACCTTGCAACTTCCTAAAGAAAAGGTTTGAATGTGGCCATTGCAATGTGACTATTGCCAGACTGAACTACTGGCTTGTGAATAAAATCCCGTCACTGCAAATTAGCAGGAGATGTGTGCACCCATCATTTCCATCACCTGTAAAGGGAGAAATGTCTATAACTATTCATGACCACTTCCTACAAGCACAACTGACAGGAATCCTCTGGGAAGCTAAATAAAAGTGTATGTTAAATTGAATGGGTTAGAATTGCTCATTTGCTCCCTAGTGGCTACATGGATGCATAAAAGGATACATCCATTCTCAGAGGTGCCTGTTGGGCTTTACAAACATGGGAAATTCACTTGGATATAATTTTAGATATAAAATAAAGCTTGGTAAAATTCCCCAGCTAACTAAATAGGATTTTGTGCCAACTTGGGTGCAGTTCTTATGATTCTATTGAATAAAAAGCTGAAGTAAATTGTAAGGCTTGGGATTTCATAAAAATCCAGAGCTTTTTTAAAAAAAAAATTTCATTTTGGGGGCATCTGGGGGGCTTAGTGGGTTAAGCCACTGCTTTCAGCTCAGGTCATGATCCCAGGGTCCTCGGATCGAGCCCCGCATCGGGCTCTCTGCTCAGCAGTGAGCCTGCTTCCACCTCTCTCTCTGTCTGCCTCTCTGCCTAGTTGTGATCTCTGCCTGTCAAATAAATAAATAAAATCTTAAAAAAAAAATTTTCATTTCATTTGATTGACAACTTCATTGATTCATAAAATGACCCCTTCTCTCTCTCTTTCCTCCCTCATTCCTCTCTTTTCCCTTTCTCTTATACTATCTCTACTTAAAAAAAAAAAAAAGGTTTTTATTTATTTATTTGACAGAGAGAGAGAGAGATCACAAGTAGGCAGAGAGGAAGACGGAGTGGGGGGGGGGCAAGCAGAGCAGGCTCCCCGCTGAGCAGAGAGCGGAATGCAGGGCTTGATCCCAGGATCCTGAGATCATGACCCGAACTGAGGGCAGAGGCTTAACCCACCGAGCCACCCAGGTGCCCCATATCTCTACTTTTTATTGGAGCACAAACGGGACACAGAAAAAGTATGACAGCTTGACTAATTTTCCCATGTTAAACACAACTGTATAACCAGATCCCAGGTTAAGAACAAAACAATTACTGGCACCCAAGAAGACTCCTTTTGTCCCCTTCTGGCCACTATACTGACCTCTGCTAATGGTAACTGCTCTTGAGACTTCTAACTCCATAGATTCATTTTGCCAGTTGTTAAGCTCTACATAACTGGAGTTATACACATGTCCTCTTGTGTCTGGCTTCTTGCTGCTTCTCAGTGTTTACAATATTCACCGTGGCATTCAGGTATGATATACAAATTCTGGTCCTTTAATTCTTGTTGCTGAGCAGTATTCCTTGGTATGCATATACCACAATTCATGCTAACTTTACTATTTCAAATCTTCTTGACCAAGTCTTTTGATGATCCTAAACACCGATTTCTTTAGTGTATATAGTCCAGGAGTATAACTGCTGAGTCATCCGGCTTGTTCAGCCTGAGCAAATACGGCCAGTCCTCTAAAGAGCTTGTACACTGGTGTTTTTCATCTTTACACATCAGCTGTTCTGGCACGTGCATTCTTTAATTTTTAGCAAGTTTTTGTTTCTGAGAGTATAGCATGTTCCAAAGCATGTCATAAGCACTGGGAAAGGCACAAAGAGCCACACCTTGATCTTAGAAATTTGCCCTTAAAGAGAGACAGAGAAAGAAAACAACAAATGCAGTTCACAGCAGTCAGAGATAGAATAGAGGTACTATCAAAAGTAGTGGATGCATCAAGGGAAGCACAAACAGTTCCTGAGAGGAGGTGAAAAAGGATATGTAAGCTGGTGCTAGAGGGATGAGTAGGACCCAGCAGTAAAGATGAATAAGCAAGAAATTAAACATAAGCAAGAAATGAATAAGAATCAACGTGTGTTTAGTGACCAGCAAAAGGCTGTGAGTAGCTGTGGGAAAGGAGCTGCTAATGCTGGGGAATGGTAGGAAAAGTGTGCACGGGAGAAGGGCCTGACTGCTACATTAGGGGGCTAAGAATAATGGTCCTCATGAAGTCACAGAGATCTCTTTTTAAAGACGTAACATAATCAGATTTTTTAAATAAAATACTGGCAACCGTACTGAGTCTGTAAGGATAGGAAAAGATGCTGGCGGCATTTATAACAAACTTGCTCTAAGACTAACAGTGAGATCTCTGCTATCAGTGACTGGCAGGGTTCAAATTCTGCTCCCAGCATTTACAGACTGTGTGATGCCAGGCAATTCAGCTTTGGTTTTAACAAGTACATCGTAGTTGTTCCAACACCTCCTACCTTCTGGAGCAGTTGTGAGGGAGATTAGCCAAGCAAAGGCCTCAGCTGCCGCCTGACAAAACATAAGTGCTCGAAAGGTGTTAACTACTGGGTTAAATAATGAGATAAAAAAGAGTCAGCTTGATGACTTCTGCCTTTCCTGTGGAACATCATAGGCATCTGGAAAGGCAATGTGGAAGGGTAAGGAAATTGACCCATTTCAATTTCAATTGACCTATTCTCATTATGCAAGCATGTATTCAACAAATAGGTATCATGGGCATTTTACGCACAACATGAAAGATAATAAAGTTGATATATTTGAAAACATTCTGACTACACATTCCTGTATCCACCAAATAGGCATGAAGACTCCTGAGAAGGCAAGCCCTTCCCTGGAGACTTTACATTCTAAAAGAAACAGAACTGCTTCTGCCTCCAGGAGACATGATTACCCACCCAGTGTGACTAGTGCTCTAACCTGAAGAAGAGTAGGGGAAGCACTACATCCTTTCTGGGATGTCCAAGAGGCATGCTGCTGCTGCTGCTGACATGTAAACGAGAGTTTTGAAGGCAAGGTGGATGAAGTATGCATATGTGCGGGCATAGCAGGGGGTAAGGGATGACACCATAAGCAGAGAGAACAGAATTTATTAGAAGTAGGGATGGAGTGCCTCGGTGGCTCTGGGTTAAAGCCTCTGTCTTCAGCTTGGGTCGTGATCCCAGGGTCCTGGGATCGAGACCTGCATCAGGCTCTCTGCTCAGCAGGGAGAATGCTTCCCTTCCTCTCTCTCTGCCTACCTGTGATCTCTGTCTGTCAAATAAATAAATAAAATCTTAAAAAAAAAAAAGAATTAGGGATAAAAAGAGGTTATTTGAGGTCACTCGTTCTGGCTACATTGTGCAAATGATATGATAGTAATAATTCACTTGCTTTTATTCAATAGATCTTTTTTGAGTGATGACTTTGCGCCAGGATGTGTTTCAAGTACCAAAGATATAGCTATTTATATCAGATATCCCTGCCATCTTGAAGTTTATATTCTGCTTGTTGAAGGAGAGAACAAATATGTAAATAAATAAAATGACAATATAAATTCTGGAAAGGAAATAGAACAGGTGATATGGTCATGTGGATGGTTTAGATAGGAGGGATGGGGACAAAAAAATCATCACCAAAGAGGTGACCTTGGAGCTATGAATTTAAAAGAACAGGGGAAAGACTATCTCAAAGAAAAACAAATTATAAGCCCAAGACCTTAAGGTAGGATTGAGCTGGATGGACTGGGTACATGTGAGAGAGACAGGTAAGGGCCATGTCACATAGAATCTGAGAGGCTAACACCAGGTGCTGATTTTATTTCCCAACATATGGGTAGCCACTGGGTGGAAAAGATGTGGGAAAGTTAAGCAGAGAAGTAGTAGGGCCAAAAAGCACCTCTGTATGGCAAATAAGACTGAAGCAGGGCAACAAAGCTAACAAGAAGTCTGTCCACTAGTCCGAAGAGCCTTTCAAGGTAAAGACCACAGTCTCCCTTCTACATCAAAGCCTAGACATGAGTTAAATCTATAAAGCCTCTAATTCCCTTAGTCACAGGAGAGGGTGACCCATTTTTAAGTTGGATGGTACCAGACCTTTCTGAAAACCCCCTAAGAATGTGGTGGTTTGCCAATCCCCAAACAAAGATATATCCAATCAAAAATCCCCACTGCTACTTCCCCCTCAGCCTCTAGAGTGAGAGCTGATGGTTCTATTTTCTTTTTAAAATCAATCCAAAATAAATAAAAGAATGTAAAATACTAATCAAAAGTAAATAAAGGGAAAGAATAAAAGGAACCAGGCACCACTACTGATTTTTATTGCCTTGGCTGTCGGGCCACCAAGGGAATTTTAGAAGAAATTCCCCCCTTTAACCTCCAGGAAATGATGACTTTGTTTAAGCAAAGTAGCCTCCCTTCCCCATGGCTCTAGGTTGTCCACTACGACTAGGGGGCTGGCTTGTTTTCATCTTGTTAGAAGAGTGTCAGAATGTACGATGCCCTTCCTTCCTCCCTGACTTCTCAGTAGGAAAGAGACACTCACATTAATTCTCCATATTTCAGGCACTGGGAAATGGGCATAGTGGTATGACTTAGAGAGAAGGATTAGCTTAGAAAACAGGTAATTCATCCTGGCTGCCGCTTGCATTTACGCACAGGTGGTTGAAATGATTTATTTTAGCAGAATCTCCCAACTGTCCAGGAGAGAAAATTTCAGAGGGACTACCAGAAAGTGGGAGTCTTTTGGAAAAAAGATCTTACTTCTCTGGATTTTTGATTGTGGACTTTTGGCCATACAGAGGAAGTAAGTAATTCCTAATGAGAAATGAGGACCAACCAGAGTTTTGCTCTTAAAACACACATGTGTCCTCCTGATTTGCTTGTTTCCAATACTCGGTACAGAGTTGAAATCCAGCATATTGAATTGGTTGCCAACTATGGATATGCTATCTAGCAATACCAGGCTGCCTATACCTTGTCCCCAAAGTTTGCAGCTTAATTCTGGAAACCCACCATTCACTCACTACTACTCACTGAGGCTTGCAAACAAGTTTAAGTACTAGATTGAACAAAAGACAATTATACTTGGGGGGGGGGGAGTGGGAAACAACACAATAAATTCCAGAGCCAAAGATATCTAGAGTTGTCGAGTATCTTCATTGCTCCTCTCACCACTGACGTAGCTTAATAGTGTTCTCGTGTATTCCCAAGAAACACAGCTACGGAAACATCTATCATAGTCTCCAAACACAAGCCCCTTTGAACATGAATGTTGATGCAGTTAAGGTTATGCTTCTTCTCTGTGATGTTCCTACCCAGAAAGATGATTCTTTTTACCGATCTTCCAAAACCTCAGGTCACAGCTTCTACCCAAAGTAATTACAGATTCGTTTCTGTCTCAAACATTTTATCACCTTTTTGTTTTATGCAAGTGAAGCATTTGGAACTATGAGACATAATAGTGCTTGGTAATTGTATCTGCAATCATTAAATTAGTTAATTCCTAGAGGAATAAATTCCATACTCATTGCTCAGAAGCAAAATTCCTTTATTTATTTTAAATTTCAGTTGTGATTATACTACATTATAAATTTAATTTTGTGCTAAGAGCATGCTTATCCAAATCATTTATAAAGTAACATCAAGATGGAGTTAGATGTCAGAGTAAAACTTCTATTTTTTTTCTCTGCTTCCCAATTACCTTTAATGTATGCCTTTTTTTTTTTTAAGGAATTCTGCATTTGTACTCCAATATTCTTTCAGATTTCTTCAGTCTTGTCTTTAGAGATAATAGATCATCACACTAAATATAACTTAATTAAACAGATAAGCACCCAGAAATGTACTTCATCCAGAATCTACATTAAGTTTGTTATAAGAATAGCTCAGAAACTTATTAGCTCTGTAGGCCCTAGCAACTGCTTAATAATATCTATTATTATTGTTACCAACCATTAGATGAAACCCCTCCTCTTCATACTCTGCCCCTTCCATTTCTCTCCCCTACCTCTGCCTTCCCAGGAAAACCACCATCTAGAAAAACCAAGTCCTTCTTGTGAAGTTTTCCCTGTTGGCTTTGGCTACCAAATGACGACAGATAACCATATAAGACTGGTGCACTCCTTAGGGTTTTTTGTTTGTTTATTTTAGGTAAGGAAGAAACACACATTCTTTATTTTTTTCTCTGAGAATATATGTTTGATATAGTCTATAAAACCTTAAAAATTACTGTGTATTTTTTAAATCTTCTCCAATTGAGGGGCACATGGATGGTTCCGTCGGTTAAGTGTCTGCCTTCAGTTCAGGTCATGATCTCAGGTCCGGGAATCGACCCCCACATCGGGATCCTGCTCACTGGGGAGTCTGCCTCTCCCTCTCCCTCTGCCTCCCCCATTTCATGCTCTCCCTTGCTCTTTTTCAAATAAATAAATAAAATCTTTTAAAAAAGTTTCTCCAACTGAGATTATTAACTTGATGTCCTATAATAAATACTAATGATAAATTTGATGATAATATATGTACTTTTTAAATGTATTTATTTATATGCGTTTCTTTATTTATGCATTTATATGCTTTAACTATCCTTAGAGTCGAATAAATGATTTCCAGCCTAGAGAAAGTGTTTACAGTTGAGACCTTGTAAAATGCTGACTTTGCTCATGGTTTTATTTTTTGTAAAGATTTTATTTATTTATTTGAGAGAGTCAGTGAGAGAGAGCACAAGCAGGGTGAAGGCCACCCCGGCGCCCTGCTCATGGGTTTAAATCAAGTTATGTATGCTCTTACATAGGAAGTCTCCATGTCGAGTGCTTTTAAGTATTGACTAAATCATTCTATTCTTCATTCCTGGAAAGTCTTGCCTTCATTCATGTAATCTTAAGCATTTACATCAGGAAAAAGCAAGCTCAGTTTAACTTAATTCAAGCCTTCCATTGTATAATTGAGAAAACTGAGAAGTGGGGAAGATAAATGACTTCCTTATAGACTTCATTAGTCATTCATCCTATAGATCATAAATAAGGATTTAAGGTAATTTACAGATGTAAGACAAGAGAGTTGAAAATAAACACAACAGGATGTAAACATTAGTTGAATTTGGTCACTGATACGGTTCTGGGTATCCACGTTGGCAAAAACCGAATGTAATCTTCACAAAATCCAAGATGCCTCTGATCTACCATCAAATTTTGCATAGATGAAAGGCAGAGTTCCAACAGAAGGCTAAGACCAATTCTTAAATCTACTACATTCTTACTTAGAATGCAAACAACTGATCCCCAACCAGATTTCTGTCCCACCACACCCCCCAAATTAATTTTTAATTGTATATGAGAAAGATTACTTAAAATGGAACACTCCTCCCATTTCTTATGATTTCTCTTTCGTTGGAAATGATTGCTCTGTTACTCATTTGCCTTTCATGAGACTCTTGCCTGTCTGGTTAGCAAACACCAGATTCCCAGCACTAAAAGGGCAAGGAACAACTTTGCATCTACTTAGCTTCCATGGTAATAGCAGAGTTTTCCACAAAGAGTAACTGTCAAAATGCTGAACATGGAGGAGGAGAAGAATGACGAGAGGGAATAGAAAATATCACTGTAGGGGCACCTGGGTGGCTCAGTTGGTTGAGTGTCTGATTTGATTTCAGTCTAGGTCTGATCTCAGGGTCCTAGGATCAGGATCCTAGCCTGGAGTCCGCTTGAGGATTCTCTCTCCCTTTCCCTCTGCTTCCCTCCCTGCTCCCATGCACACACACATTCTCTTTCTCTCTAAAATAAGTAAGGTTAAAAAAAAAAGAAAGAAAAGAAAATATCATTATGTTCATATCATATCACTGTTAATATCACGAGTTTGTGGACCATTTGGCTAATTTGTATTTCATCTGTAATGTTTCATGCCATCAAGGCATGTGAATATAAAAAACGCTGGTTTCGGGGAGCCTCAGTGGCCCAGTGGGTTAAGCCTCTGCCTTCGGCTCAGGTCATGATCCCAGGGTTCTGGGCTTCAGACCCAAATCGGGCTCTCTGCTCAGCAGGGAGCCTGCTTCCCCCTCTCTCTCTGCCTCTCTGCCTACTTGTGGTCTCTGTCAAATAAACAAATAAAATATTTTTTTAAAAAAATGCTTGGGGCGCCTGGGTGGCTCAGTGGTTTAAGCCGCTGCCTTCGGCTCAGGTCATGATCTCAGGATCCTGGGATCGAGTCCCGCATCGGGATCTCTGCTCAGCAGGGAGCCTGCTTCCCTCTCTCTCTCTCTGCCTGCCTATCTGTCTACTGTGAACTCTCTCTGTCAAATAAATAAAATTTAAAAAAAAATGCTTGTTGCAAATGTCAAAATATGAATAGAAAATACTTATTTTCAAGGGCAACTTCTAAGGGAATCAATTTTTTATTCTGTTTTGTTACTTGAAACAAAACATTTTAACACTTGTTGAGCACTTACTCTATGCCAGGTCCTATTCTGAGTGCCATGCAACTATATGGACTCAGCCGGTGGCCACTTACAAGGCATTATCCAATGCCCACATTTGATCTGCCGCAAAACTGCCTGATTTAATGAAGTTTTGCCATCTTGCAACTTTCTCTCTGATGCTTCAAACTATTCTCCACATTTTTCCTTTTCTAACTACTTCCTGAAACATTTCTGACATGACATTGCCTATTTTTTAATATTGCTTTTTATTTTAATTCTGGTATAGTTAACAGAACAGTATTATATTAGTGTCAGGTGTACAATATAGTGATTCTACACTTCTATACATTTCTCAGTGCATATGATGATATGGGTACTCTTTAATACCCATCATCTATTTCACCGATCCCCGATATCACCTCCTTTCTGGTAACCATCATTTTGTTCTCCAGAGTTAAGTGTTTATTTCTTGGTTTAGCTCTCTCTTTTGTTTCCTTTGTTCATTTTCTTTGTCTCTTAAATTCCACTTGAGTGAAATTATATGGCATTTTTCCTCCTCTGACTTATTTCGCTTAGCATTATACTCTCTAGCTCCATCCATGTTGTTGAAATGGCAAGACTTTATTCTTTTTTTTTAGGCCACATCTTATTTATCCTTTAATCTCTCAATGGACACTTGGGCTGATTCCATAATTTGGTTACTGTAGATGCTGCTTCAATAAACATAGGGGTACATGTATCCCTCTGAATTAGTGTTTTCGTATTCTGGGAGTTAATACCCAGTAGTGCCATTATTGGATGATAATGTAGTTCTATTTTTAACTTTCTGAGGAACCTTTATGCTGTTTTCCAGAGTAGCTGCCCCAGTTTACATTCCCACCAACAGTGCACAAGGGCTCCTTTTTCTCCACATCCTCACCAACACTTGTTTCTTGTGTTTTTGATTTTTGCCTTTCAGACAGGTATGAGGTGGTATCTCATTAGAGCTTTTCTTTTATTATTTAAAGACTTATGTATTTTTTTATTATGTTCAATCAGCCAACATATGGTACATCATTAGTTTTTGATGTAATGTTCAACAATTCATTATATTAGAGTTTTGATTTGTATTTTCCTAATGACAAGTGCTATTGAACGTATTTTCACCTGTCTGTTGGCCATCTGAGATCTTCTTTGGAGAAATGTCTATTCATGTCTTCTGCCCATTTTTAAATTGGATTATCTGGTACTCGGGTGTTGAGTTGTATCAGTTCTTTATATATTTTGGATGTTAACCCTTTATTGGATATGTCATCTGCAAATATCTTCACTCATTTAGTAGGCTTCCTTTTAGTTCTGTTGATTGTTTTCTTTGCTGTGCAGAAGCTTTTTACTTTCAGATAGTCCCAATAGTTTTTTGCTTTTATTTCCCTTGCCACACGAGAGTATCTAGAAAAATACTGCTATGGCCAATGTCAGAGAAATTATTGCCTGTATCTCTTCTAGGGTTTTTATGGTTTCAGGTCTCACATTTAGGTGTTTAATCCATCTTGAATTTATTTTTGTGTATGATGTAAGAAAGTGGTCCAGTTTCATTATTTTGCATATGGTTGCCCAGTTTTCCCAACACCATTTTTTGATGATATTGTCTTTTTCCCATTGTATATTTATTCTTCCTTTGTCAAGGATTAATTGACCTTATAATTGTGGGCTTATGTCTGAGTTTTCTATTTTGTTTTATTGATCGATGTGTCTTTTTTCCTGCCAGTACCATACTGTTTTGATTACTGCAGCTTTGTAATATAACTTGAAGTCTGGAATTGTGATACCTCCAAGTTCTTTCTTTTTCAAGATTGTGTTGCTTATTCAGGGTCTTTTGTGGTTCCATACAAATTTTAGGAGTGTTTGTTCTAGCTCTGTGAAAAACGTTGTTGGTATTTCGATAGGAAGACATTGCTCATTTTTAAAAAGATTTTATTTATTTATTTGACACAGAGAAAGAGGGAGAGAGAGAGCATAAGTAAAAGGAGCATCAGAGTCAGAGGGGAAGGGAGAAGCAGAATCTCTGCTGAGCAGGGAGCCTCATAGAGGGTTCAATCCCAGGAACCCTGAGATCATGACCTGAGCCAAAAGTAGGAGCTTAACAGAATGGGCACCCAGTGTCGCTGATGTTGCTCATTTCTAAGCAGTTCTGAGTGAATTCTGATGAGAAAATTTAGCAACTATATTGACGATTATGGAGCCACATCTGTAGTAATGGTTTGATACCTGGAATCCTCTCTATAAATGGCAATTAAGATGATGTCCCACTGAAATGAATGCCAATATTTCTGTTCTCTTGGAATTTAGAAAGGAATGAAAAGTTCATTAACAGAAAATGTGTTGCAATGATAATCTACAATTGCATAGTTTGACCCACACTTTTAGTCATTGACACATACTCAGTACAACACAATGATCTAGCCCTGGCTATGTAAATAGCAGTCCAACTTCCTAAGGCAAATGAATACCTCTTCAAAAATCATTGCAGTGTAAATGTTTACTACCTACCAGGAAGGATCCTATAAATACAGTTTACTATCTTGGGAAAACTTTTTAAAAATTAAGATTCATGATATTGTAGAGCAAATTACCTATAGCAAGAAATGAAATATTATAATTCAGGTTTTCCAGGCTTACACATCTATACACATATACATTGTACATATACATATTTCATATTGTATCAATTATTTATTGTCACAATAATGTTACATAACAAGTCACATTCAAACTCATTAAAACATGTCTGCAGGCTGGATGGAGAGTTCGCTGATCTACACTGCACTTGGCTGGGTAGTTCTTCTGGTCCTCACTGGCTTAGGTAGTATATCTCTGCACCTCATGACTTGTCCTCCTCCTGGAAACTATGGGCTGGCTTAGCATGTTCTTCCCATGAAGATGGCAGAGGGGAAAGAGTAAAAAGCCCTAATTATGTCATAACTGCCACCAAACCCAGAGCACAGCACATCTCAAGAGTGGAGACTTACATACATCCCACAATAGAAGGATATTGCCTAAGTGGTGAAGAGCTTGGATACAGAAAAGGATAGAGGATTGGGACTGACAATACAATTTTTATGAATATATATGCTTATATATACAGGTATCACCTCACTTCCTTCCAAAGACAACATCTATATATATCGTCTAAAGATGATTTGAAAGCCCACTTTTTTTTCTCTATGATAAATATGCTAGTTTTCAAGGTGATAATAATATTAACAACAGCCATTCTGTATTAGAAGTTTACCATGTACTAGACACCATGCAAAGAATTTTTCATTTGTCACCTAATTTAATTTTTACACCTTGAAAATGTTAGTTCTCATAACAGTGAAATGTAGATGATAATTATTTGAATCTCAATTTGAAGATCAGAAACTGAGGCTTAAGCAGTAACCTAGCCAATGTGTGGAGGTCTAGATTCAAATTCACTTATATATGATTTCAAAGCATGTGCTGGTATTTCTATGTATATTACCTCTTATTATACTTAAAGCCCTATGCTTGGCCCCTTGGCACCTTTCCAACACCAACCATCACTTCTTCCCTTCTGGCCAAGTGACTTCTAAACAGGTCTCATACTACATTGGATCCTTTGTCCAAAAGATACTTCAAGTCTTATCTCTTTACTTCTGGTACATCTTAGCTGTGATTTCTACCTGTCCTAAAGACATCTCATTGTATTATCATTTGAATTTAATGAATTCTAAGAGCTGACAAGCTCTTTGAGAAAAGAAGAGCAATCTTCATTTTTCTTCCCAGCACTTACACTGCAATCTATAATTTTTATTTTTATTTTTCAAAGATAGATTTATTTATTTATTTGACAAAGAGAGAGCACAGAAGCAGGGGGAGCAGCAGAGGGAGAAGGAGGAGCAGACTCTCTGCTAAGCAGGAATCCTGATGCGAGACTTGATCCCAGGACTCTGTGATCATGACCTGAGCCAAAGGCAGATGCTTAGCCCACTGAGGGTTACAGGAATGCCTGGGTGGCATTCCTGTAATTTTTAAATAAACAGATTAACAGAAGTCAATTTCCTTCTTCAGAATCTGGGCTGAATACCAAATAGTTCAAGGAGGAGAGACCTATATTCATAAGGTAATTTCCTCATTCACACAAGATCTTTTCAGAATGGGAAGACAACTACCAGAAAACTCCTTTGAAGAAGAAATTTCTTGCATAGAAAGGGTGGCTTATAACCAAGGAAGTGAGGAAAAGGGAAATAACTAGAAGCAAAAACAAGGGTGAATAAAAAGGTGGATAGTATGTATCTCTAGGGGAAGAAGAAAGTAAAGAAAGAAGAGAGTGAAAAGTATAGGCAAAAGAAGGAAGAGAAAGAGGAGGAGAAAGAAAAAAAAAAACCCAACCAAGTAGGGAATAGGAAAATAGATAACAGTCCCAGCAATATGGAAATAGGATGTTGAAAATCAATCATCTAGAGCTGACCCATAGAGGGCAAAAATGCGCAAAAGTATTACTTCAGTGTTCGGGTAAATTTTCTAATTAGTGCCACAAATGCTATAGGTGTTATTAAAATCCTGATTGCAGTGAAGATTTGCCCAAATCTGACTTCTGGCTAAGCATAAATAGCTTTTGGTTGATATGTTTCATTCTTTAAACATATTTTATTCTTTTTTTTTTTTTTAAGATTTTATTTATTTATTTGTCAGAGAGAGAGGAGCTTGAGTGAGCACAGGCAGAGAGAGTGGCAGGCAGAGGCAGAGAGGGAAGCAGGCTCCCCGCCAAGCAAGGAGCCCAATGAGGAACTTGATTCCAGGATGCTGGGATCATGCCCCGAGCTGTAGGCAGCTGCTTTACCAACTGAGCCACCCGGGCATCCCCAAAACATATTTTATTCTTAATCCGACTGAAAGAAGAAAGAACACCTCTTCTTTTCCAGGATTCTCTGCCGTCAGGAAGGATTCATGGGTTTGGAAAGATCATCAAACACTCTAGCATCATGCTAACGTGCAGTGTCTAGAGGCAGGATGCATCCAAGCAGTCCATGAGACGCCTTCTGTGAAATTTAACGTATCTCGAGGATGGAGAGCATTCTCTGGTCTCTGGTTGGAATTTCACTCTCCAAGAGCAATAGTCTCCTTCCTTCCTTGGCTATTTCGATCTTCATATGCTTCTGGGCAGGAGCATTTCCCTTGGAATCTTCCAGAGTTTTCATAGTCTTCCTGAATGTGATCTAAGGCGATCACTGGGAGTTAAGATATCCAGAAGACCATTTGATTTACTTAACCAGTGTGCCCAAGCCCAAAGGCATTGCTCTGGCTCTTGCTGAAATTTTAGCAGGGTCATCTACTTCTCTACTATAACAAGGTGCCAATACAAAGATAGTATTCCATGTGAGGCCTCACCACGTAAAAGAGAAAATGCTCCTTTTGTAGAGTATGAAATGGATATTTTCCTCCTGCTGCTGAAAGCAAACCAAACTCCTTTCTACTCAAATATCATGTTGCAAACGCCTATGAAATTTGCCCTCTGTCATGTCCCTCTAGATCTTTTCTTGGTTTCGTTAATTTCCAGGTTCTGAACTCCCCTGGAATATCTGTGTTTCTCATTAATTTTCACAGATGTATTTCCCTTTCTCTAAGTGGAATCTTGGCATTCTGCATTCGGTCTAGATTTCTAACCTACAGTACTTATATGTATGTTTCTGTGGTCTTGGAGGACATTCTCCTTCGCCTCATTTCATCACTCTTAGGTAATGAACTTGGTCAAATGAGGGAGAGTGAAGTTGAGCTCAGTCAGCAGCATATGTATGTTCCTTGCTCACTGGCTTGGCTTCCTACCATTGATCACATCCTGAGTCATTTGTAGATGAACCAGCCTTTCCCCTGAAAGGTTACATCAGTGGTAATCCCTTGAAGCACTCATGCTAATGGTCTCTGGTTTTGAATTCTGGCATACCAGAAATAACATATTTATTGAACACACTCAGCTCAGCTATTTCATTCAGGTGTCATAGGGTACAATATTCTGCCAACCAGAGTTGAAAAGCAGACATTACATTCCTTTCACAGCTTCAGCCTGGAAGAGACAAATTTTTCCATCCCCTCATAAACCCATGAAATGTCCCACTCTGTGGGTCTACTATAACCTCTCTTAGGACAAATTGGCTAAATGGAATTTCCTAAATGGTTCCACAAGTTGTTTAAGGATTGCATGCAAAAAGGGTTCCGTGGGCAAATAAGATGGGGAAAAATTTCCTACTATGTCTCCGTCTTGGAGAATGTATACGTACATATTAAAGTTTCCAAGAAGATAGGAAATAGAGAAAACTCTTTACTTTCTTTAAGCCAAGGTTTTCTGAACTTCTTTGACAATAACTCATTTTAATTCAATACCTATCACTAAGATCACAAATAAATGAGTCTTTAGGCTTTCCTGTCTGCCTGATCACCAATGAGGATTTTGCATTTTCCCACTGTGTTTCTTCCATTTCTCTACTCTCTGCAGTTGCCCAATGTACTCTTTGGGGCTTCTTTAATGTAGGAACAAGAAGAAAGATACAAGAATAGAAAGGTAAGAAGCTCAAAGGGTAGAGCTTTCTATAAGACCACATTTTGCAAAGATGACTGCTCTTTGCACATGCTCTTCTTATACTGTGATTTCCAATGACAGATGGGTTTTATGTTCCCTTCCCCTGAATCTGAGCAGGCTCTATTACCGTGATGACTGATAGACATTGATGAAGGATTGGGAATAGGTTCTCTGAAGCTAGATCATCAAATCAATACAGCTTTCACCTGGCGCCCTCTCAGCATGCCTATCGGCCTCCATGCTGTGAAGAAGTCCAGGCCACGTAGAAAGGCTACATGTGGGTTTTCTGGCCAACAGCATTCGCTAAGAGCATTAGCAACTGCCAGGCATGTAATGGAAAAGCCATCAGATGATTCCAAGTCCCATCTTTTAAGCTTCCCTATTTCACAGCAAGTGGAACTAAGTGGAGCTCCCAGGAAGCCCTGCCCCAATGATAGAATCTTGAGCAAAATAAGTGTTGTACTGTTTTAAGCAACTACATTTTAGGGTCATTTGTTATGCAGCCATAGTCACTGGAACAAGCTGGGGAAAGCCTTGGAGCAGAGGAAATGGGCTAACGTGATTTAGCTTGGTTTTAGAGATACATCATGATGGTGACAATGATCAAACACAAATGACTGCTAACAAGAGAGCAGTTCTTTTCTAGAATTTGGTGCCTACACACAGGACTTGCAATGCTGGGTTTCTTTTCTATTATCAAGAACAATCATTCAAACACTTAGCATATCTCCTCTTGGAATATTTTACTTATTGCTTCCCCTAATTCTAGGAGGACCATGGACTGAACCTCCAAGTTCTTACATGGCTGTCTCCCTGTTCTTTCTTGCTTGCTTGCTTTATTCACCACTGGATTTTCAATAGTTGGAGTATGTATATGTTAAATGAATGGGTAATAATGCAGGGTAATTAGACATTCTCTGTCCTTGAAGCCAGAAAAAAAACTGGCTTCTGGGGCTGGCCTGATAACATGAGGTACGTAAGCAAGGCCTCTATGCTCCATATCTCATACATAGGGCAGGCACTACACAGATGACCTTCAAAGCCTTCCCCTCAACTTGTACCACTTTTAATGGTTCAAGTTCTTGAAAATCTTACGTGGCCTGAGATTCAACTTTAACAAATCCTTATACTATATTAACCTGGTTTTTCACCACAGAAATTACATTCAATCATTGTAAGATCTAGGTTATAGTTTCATCTGATAAAGCCATTTGTTTTTGGAACATTTGGTCTTGCAGACACACCTTTGTTCCCAGTCTAGTCTATCTGTTCCAGACATGTCCAAACAGACAAACTGGGGTAAACAGGACTATACTCCATTCATGGTACTTTGTAACTCCTCTTGTCTCCCAAGAAAAGACTTAGAAGTACAATAATGTAATTTATTGTCCAAACCGGGACACTTTTGAGGGTAAAATGGGGTTCTGTTAATAATTACATCTAGGAAAATAGGCCCAAAACAGGATTGCCCCAGACAAAAGTGGATGTTCGTCATTCTTTATTTTCTAAAGCCCAGATATTTTAAGGAAACAAAGCAATATATAGCTGTTAATTAAATTTTCAGAATTGATAAAGATCCACCAGTATTTTGGCTTCTAACATGCATTTTATGAGCAACATTTTTAGTGTCTTCATTTTACCTCTTTTCTCTATTTTTCACAATGCCTTTTTTAAAAAGATTTTTTAAAAATTTATTTGAGAGAGAGAGAGCACCCACACAGGTGGCAGGTAGGGGAGAGGAGCAGAGGGAGAAAGAAAAGCAGACTTCCTACTTAGTAGGGAGCCTGACACAGGGCTGATCCCAGGACCCGGAGATCATGACCTGGGTGGAAGGCAGATGCTTTTAGAATGAGCCACTCAGGCATCCCTCACAATGCCCTTTTGATATAAGTTATAATGATCAGAGACTGGGTAGGAAACAGAATTTCTCTGGAAGGTGCTTAACTGAAGAGAAACTAATATGTGACTGTGCACAAAGATCTGGGGAAGGTGTTTTTTTTTTTCTTTTCACTTTATGCGTGTGTGTGTGTATATATATATATACATAATTTATATAATAACGTGTGTATATAATATACATTATATACTATATATATTTATATATATTACATACTATATATATACACACACATCTTATTATATAAACATATGTATGCGTAGATATAGTCCTTTAATTAATATGCTTTAACTAATACACCTTACTTTTTAGAGCAATTTTAGGTTTAGAGAAAAATTGAGCTGAAAATATAAAGAATTCTCATCTACCTCTTCTGCCCGACATAGTTTCCCCAGTAACATCTTGCATTAGTGTGGTCCATATACTGATGAATCAGTACTGATACATCATTATTAGTTAAAATTCAAAGTTAACATTAAGGCTCACCCTTTGTGTTTTACATTCTGTGGGTTTGACAAGTACATAATGACATGTATCTACCACTGCAGTATCATAAAGAATAGTTCACTGCTTTAAAAATCACCTGTGCTCCACCTACAATCCCTTCCTCTCTCCCTCCTACCTTTGGCAACCACTGATCTATCCTTACTGGTATAGCTTTGTCTTTTCTAGAATGTCATGTCATTGGAATCACAGTATATGCAGCCTTATCAGACAGGCTTCTTTCATTTAGCTAATATGTATTTGAGTTTCCTTCATGTCTTTCCATGACTTGATAGCTCATTTAAAAAAATGACTGAATAATATTCCATTTTCTGAATGTATCACAGTTCATCCATTCACCCGTAAAGGACAATTTGGATGTTTTCAATTTGAGACAATTATGAATAAACCTGCTCCATGTGCAGGTTTTTGTGTGTACAGGAGTTTTCACCTGATTTGAGTAAATATATAGGAGCACAATAGCTGAATCATACAGTGATTTTATACTCAACTTTGTAGGAAACTGCTTCTCTTCTAAAATGGCTATACCATATTTGTATTCCCACTAACAATGAATGAGGGTTCCTGTTGCTCTGTAAGATGTGGGTGTTTTAAAAAATATTTTATTTATTTATCTGAGAGAGAGAAAGCATGAGAAGAGAAAGGGTCAGAGGGAGAAGCAGACTCTTCTGTGATTTGGGAGCCAAATGCGGGACTCCATCCTGGGACTCCAGGATCATGACCTGAGCTGAAGGCAGATGCTTAACCGACTGAGCCAACCAGGTGCCCAGATGTGGGTGGTCTTAATGGAAGCAACGAAAGGTGTTGAGGAACTCTGAGACTAGCAATAGCCACAAGCTGTTACCACCCCTAGACCTGAAGTTACAGAAAGTTGGGTTGGCAGAGCCCATGCAGAACTGAAACCATGACAGAGCCATAATCATGGAGTCCTGGAGCAATGGCCGAGGAAGTTGGTGACAAGGCCGGGCGGAGGCAGGGTAACAAGTATCCTGATCCCGTTCTCCTCCCTATTAGCTGTTCTCCTGCCAGAGCCTCTTTTTATCTATTTATTATGATCAAGATGGTACAGAAGCAAATAATGTTATAAGCAGTGTTTTTAAGAAGTCTTTAAATGGTGCATCACTATTTTTCTATAGAGCATGTTATTGAGTCATTTCTAAAATGTTTTGGAACATAGACTCTTAGGCATCTGAGTGGCTCAGTCGGGGAGTCAGCTTCTCCCTCTCCTTCTGTCTCCTGGCTTGTGCTCTCTCTCTCTGTCAAATAAATAAATAAAATCTTAAAAAATATATATAAAATCTGGAGTTGAAGTCATCAGTGGCTTAGAGAGGCAGTATATCTCTCTGGGACTTCCTTTCCTGGCCGCTCACCCTGGAGGACGTTTTCCTACCGATCCCAGGCAGGTGGGTGTCCACACTACTTCAGATCTTTAGGGATGAGGGAGTCTTGCCCTTGTCTCAGTTATAGTGCTTAATAATTCTGCCTTTGCATGATCATTTCCAGGTGAGAGTCTGTTAAAACCCAATGTCTGTTCTCTGAATCTAAACAACAGTGTTACAGCCAACAGCACTGCTGGCTGTGTCTCAATAGCTTCTCTTATCTTGAAATTGCCTTTTGTTCAACAAACTTTCTTATGAATGTGAGGAAAACATCATGTTTTGCCTTTGTCTTTACAGAAGTCCTCCAGAGCATAGGCATGGGGAAGGAGAGTAGGGAGGTGGGGGTACTTCTTTCCCTAGTTTAGAGTTTCTCAATGTTAGCACTATTAACATTTGGGGTTGGATAATCCTTTGTTGTCAAGAGTTGTCCTAATCATTGCAGAATGTTTAACAGCATTCCTGGCCTCTACCCACTAGATACCCGCAGCATCCTCCTATGTATGGCAATCAAAAATCTCTCTGGACATTGCCAAGTATCCTTCCCCCCCCCCCCCATCCCACCCCACCGGGCAAAATTTCCCCCAGTTGAAAACTGCTGTCTTAGCCTAAGAGAGGCACTAACTTCGGCATGCCTTGTAGCCATGGTAACTAAAGGGCACCCTCCATTACCTGACACAGACATGGTTCTGTTCTTTGTAACCAAAAGCCTTAATAAACTGGATCCCAACTTGTTATTACAAAAACATCACTTTCTGAAAAATTCTCCTGTGGGGAAGAGATGTGTTTTCTGACCCAAACCATCTTCCTTATTTTACTCCCCTTCTACTCGGACTCACATAAACCCTGGTTTGATCCTAGCCCTCCTTAGCAGATCTCAGCATCCCTTTGTGGCCACAACCATCAATGATAGGTAACAACTGTTGCGGAATTGACAATGGCAGTTGGGGGGAAAAAAAAAAAAAAGCAGAAGTACTGATTTGTGCCTCCATCCCATCATAAGCCATCAAAGACCGATCCCTCATAATTTACTATATTTACCTAATGGTCCTTGTCTACGCAGTGCTCTCATTTATATTTAGAACACAGCAGCTTTTCTCTTTTCAGCCCTTATCTTCCTTCAAGTGTCCGAGAGGGGACTAATCCTCAAACTACCCAACCTCCTTTTACATCAGAGGCAGCTGTATTTATTTATTTATATAATATTCTGCCTCATTCCAAAAAAGGTTTGGAGGGGAATGAAGACATTGAATGGCATGGGTCACTGAGAGAGCAACTGGGAACGACATTCCCCAAATCAACACTGTTTTCTGAAACAATGTCAAGCCCTTCCAAGGATGGGAAAATAACGAAGTCACATACCGTGAAAGTCAAGGATTCTCTCTAAGGGAATAAGTGTCCTCGAGCTACTGTCCTCCCAGTACATTTGTGAGCTTAACAGTTTGGAATGTCAACAAGAAGGGTGACTGGGGGCAGGGGCCTGCAAGAGGCTTCATGGCTCCCTCATTGATCAATGAGAGGAGAGGAGTCCGAGCTGGAAGCTGTTTGGAAAGAGTAAGCAGACTAACCACTTTGAATCAACACACAAGAGAGATTTATCTTCCCCAGACACGGACAAATTACAACCCAGAATCCTGAGCAAGCAGATCTCCTAAATATAATACTCTCCAGAAGAGGAAGCTGGAAACCTGCTCAATGAATGGTGAGACCCTGCGTTGTTTGTCTTTCGATCTCCCTCTAGCCACCTTCCAAACGTTCGGATGTTCAGTTCAGCCAGGGAGACGTAACCGGTCACTTTATTTACAATAGTCTTCAAGACTAAATCTGGGCTTGAATTTGTCTATGCTGACTCACAGTTTAAAAAAAAAAAAAAGAAGAAGAAGAAGAAAAGAAAAGATATGGAAAGAAAGGAGTGAAGGAACAGTATGTAATCGGTCTAGCTGGGGTTAGTCTGCCATGGTCTTTCAAAAGAGAAAGGAGAATTTTGGAAACCAGCTGCTTTTTGGTGGAAGTTCAATCCTCAGGGAGTTTTGACTCATCAGACCATCTTAGACATCAGAAACCCTTGCCACAGGTTCCCCAGGATACCCTCAGTTATTAACATGCTTCAGAAAGATCTAAAAGTAGAGACTTAGGAAATCATAGGCACCCACTCTGCAGACTCTGCGGTCACTTCAGCTGGGACAGAGAGGCCTACGAGCAGCCTATGTTTCAATGACCCGAGTACCTCGGCCAGAAACAAGACTGGAGGCATTGACATAACCCTGACAGACCAAAGAGAGAATGAGCATGTTGGTTTGGCTAGTCTAGAGCAGCACCATGCGAGAGAAATACAATGCAAGCCACGTATGAAATTTCACATTGTCTAGTAACCACATTTTTTAGAAAGTAAAATGAAATGAGGACAGTGAATTTTAATATTTTACTTAACCCAATACATCTAAAATATTATCACATGTCAACATGTAATCAAAATAGAAATACTTAATAGTTTACATTCTTTTACTCATACCCAGACTTGGGAATATGGTGTATATCTTATGCCATAATTGCTTACCACACATGGGTTTACTGACATATTGGTCTAAAGGAACCACATACAAATTCTGATCTCTCAGTACCCTAGGTTATCAGGCTATGCCATGGTAAATCAATGGAGTAACTCCAGCAACATCACCTGGAAACCACGTGTGGTTACACACAGCAACAGGAGGAGAACTGGATCCCACCTCTGCGGGCAGCTAGTTGTGTGACTTTGGACAAGTCACTGCATTCCTCTTTCCTTGCGTGTCAACTGAGGCAGCGATGCTAGCTGATCTCCCAAGTACACATGAAGTCTCAGACTTCCAAGGTCTTTAGGATTGTGAAAGACACTGGTGATGGTTCTAAAAATATTTTCACTATTTTTTTGGTCCTTGTCCCCACAAGAGGTAGAGCCTAATTCCCACCCCTTCAATATGAGCTAGACTTAGTGACCTGCTTCTAGTGAACAGAATATGCCAGAAGTTATAAGATGTCACTTCTGATATCAGGTTATAAAAAGATTGAGGCTTTTGTGTTGGAGTCTGTCTCTCTCTCTCTCTCTCTCTCTCTCATTACTTGCTCTAGAGCAAGAGAGGTGCCATGCCATGAAGATATTCAGACAGCCTGTGGGGTGACTCAAGTTGCAAGGAACAGAGGACTGCTAGCATCCATGTGAGTGAGCTTGGAAACACATGATGTTCCAGCCAAGCCCTGAGATGACTGCAACCGAAAGGACAGACTGACTGACCTCACGACAGAGCAAAACCCATAACCACCCAGTTAAGTTATTCCTGGATTTCCAACCTACAAAAATTGAGACAAAGAAAAATATGTATTATTTTAAGCTGCTCAGTTTGGAGAGATCTGTTGCACAGACACAGCTAGGTAACACAAAACTCCTAGAATATGAAAGACATGCTGAATGAGCTAAAAACCAGACTGAGTGCCAGGAGGAGAGCAAAAAAGTCATCCTTTCCATCATGCATGAGCAATTCCAGGAAGCAGCAGTGGAACGCAGAACCACCTATTGTAATAAGTAACAATAACTGAGCAGTGGAACGCAGAACCACCTATTGTAATAAGTAACAATAGCTGAGCACTTCTGTGTATCAGGCACCATTCCAAGCACTTTTTATGTCTTATTTAATCCTCGCAATAACTTATGAGATGTGCAGTACTAATACTTCCATTTCACAGATAAGAAACAAGCATAGAACGGTTAAGCAATTTGCCCAGGATTATCCAGTTTGTAAAAGGCAAAACTATGGTTTGATCGCAGATTGTTTCTACCTCTCTGCTATTGTTTCTACCTCTCATGCATGCCTCATACATGAAATTAGGTGCATTTCTCCCCCAGGTGCAGCTGACAAAGAGATGCACAGATACACAGTGAAAAGCCCTGAAATAATGACTTCCCCTGGGCAACAGGGTGTGGGTCCCAGGGCTCAACACCTACAGTCTGGTTATTTATGTGTAGGGATCCTGGTGGCAGCCACAGTGATAGCAACTTCTAGGGCATTCTGAGATGGCAAGACTGACTCCTAAGGCATTGGCCCAATTTTTCTTTAAAAAGAAGACCTTTTAATATTAGAAATGTCAGTGTAGCAATTAGTTATGGAGGATCGATACTGCCTGAATTTGGAGGACTTATTATTTGGGGGATCGGATTTTCAGGTAGCAATAATGGGGACCTGAGATGCTGTAAGGGCACAATAAGCAAGGGATAGTGAACAGAGCTGTTCTTTTAACTGGAAATGGAAAAGGGATGTTTTAAGCAAAGCAGATGACCCTGAGGTTCAAGGTTAGTGAGGATTTCCTGCCAGGGAAGCCTGTGAAATTTGAGCCTGTGGAGTTTCCTTCCCCAAAATTTCCCCTGTAAGGTTTTCAGACTATAACACTGAAAGAAGGGAGGGGCAAGCTCCACCAGAGTTAGAAACATGACAGGGCAGAGCTGATTTGGAGCCCTTTAACTCTGTCATATGCGAGCTTCATAAACTCAGTTAGATGACTGCCAGGCCTACCCTCTAAATTTCTCGACTGTAAAATGAGGATTTATAGCAATATCTATATGTTATGAATGCTATTAATGATGGATACCTCAAGTTGACCTAAGTCAATTTGATCTTTCACAATTACTACTTCCTTTTTTAGTAGTATAGTTAGCTTTAATAATTAGAGATAAGGGAGCCCATCGCCCCTTAATAACCGCACCAGTTACTATGGAACAAGAAAAGCAATTCTAAGGGAGAAATTTGTCCCAAGTACAGCTATTTATTTGCAAGTGGGTACCAAGTGCTAGAAATTCTTCACTTCTTTCTTTGTTCTGCTAAATATTTCTATAGATCCTTACCCAGAAAATTCACTTAAAATGGATGAAAAAATATTCCAGTAGCAGAACTCAGCCCAAGTCAGGCAAGCAAGACCGCTAGAGTCAGGACCATTCTGTATTCCTAAGCTGCAGGTGCTGTTCAAAAGTTTGCAGACTCTTGGACTCACCTACTCAGTTCATGCAAAGAGGAGAGCCCTGTATAGTAAACCCAAGCAAGCCACAAATGGCTGGAACACAATGGAACCCCAATTCCACTAGTGAAAAACTGCTTCTGATAACCAATACACTAATTTACCAGGGTACTGGTGTTTGCCAAAAATAAAGGGAGTTTTAGGGCTTACATAGTTTTTGAAGGACAGAGGTGTGATAGTAAAATGTATCTCAAAATGATTGTGTTTGCAGATTTTCACTGAATAAATATTGCAATCATATTGATTTTAAGTCATTAACATGACATCCCTGAATGCAGAGCTAGAAAGAGATGGATATAACCAGCTGTCATGAGTTGGTCCAAGCCCAGCTCCTGGACACCACTGAGGGTGGTCTATGCCTTCAGTTTTCCAAATGCTGACTATCCTAAGCAACATTTGATGTTAACAAATGGCTCTGTGTTTGATATCTAATGTTGCATAAAGAATTATAACAAAACTTAGCTGCTCAAGACAACACACATTTATTACCTGTTTCTGTGGCTCAGGAATCTTGGTATGATTTAGCTGGTATTCCTTTGTTTCACCGTCTCTTAGAAGGCTATGATCAATGTACTAGGACCATTCACAGTCTCACTGGAAGGCTAGACTGGGGAGGAATCCACATCTAAGCTCAGTCTAGAAGGTGCGGGCCTCAGTCTTTGCTGGCAACTAGAGGCTGCCCCCAGTTTCTTGCCTGTGGATTTCTCCTGCTGACTAAAGTCATACTATTTTGTAACACAGATGTCACATTGTCCATGAGGAAAGTATTTCAAATTAGATTATAAGCAATATGAATGAAGGCAATGCAAGTTAATTAATAAGCTCAGTAAATGTTCAACAACTCTCATCTCTTTCTTGTCTCTATGGAATGCATATACTGGAAAGGCACAGTTATAGACTGGAACCTGTAAGAGCTCCAATTTGGCCAATTAAATGCTGAAAACATCTGAAGTTCTTTAAAACACTTGCCCTCTTCTTTTCACCACAAACTCACTCTTCCCTATTGCCTTACGTATAGCAGATCTACACTATTACATTGCCAGTCCGGTCCCTGCAAGATTTGCAGCAAGGACCCCTTGACACTGACAACTGTAATCTGCAGATAAACCTCATTTAAACACAATTTTTAATCTCCTCCCTTCCAAAAAGCCTATGTATCACTCAACAAATACTTCTCCAGTGTTTCTCTTGTTCAAATGAGAACTAGGCAAGTCATAAGACACACAGTGGAATAAAATAAAGCCCCTGAACCTGGCCAAATGAGCTATGTCTCATTTGATTTTTCATTTCAAACTCTGGTGTTCCAAAGATAGTCAGTCTAGTGGGAGAAGCAATACCAAAGGGTGGGAAAATTCAGGAAACAAAGCTTCACTCATTCTGTGAAGAAAGGAGTCCTCCTCTGGAAGCTACATAGAGTGACTCAGGAAGACCCTCAATGCATAGTCAGGCATCATCAATTAGAACAGTGGTTCCCAACTCGTGGTCCCAAACCATGAGCTTAACTACACTTGGAAACTGCTAGAAATGCAAGCTCTTGCGATCTACCCCAGACCTTCTGAATCAGTAATTCTAGGGGTGAGGCCCAGCAACGTGTGTATTATCAAGCTTGCCAAGTGATTCTGATGGTTCCTTTAGTTTGAGAATGCTGCAACAGAGCATGTCAGAGCTGAAAGGCATTTGAGGGATCCTATGCTTAAGCTCCCACTACAGAGATGAGGACACTGAGGTCGCAAAAAGTGACATGGCTGGTTGATTTCACCTAGCTAATGAGCAGCTGCCTCCCTCAACCACGGGCATTCTGAGTACTATGATTTCAAGCAGGCTGGGGCTGGGCTCCCTGTCAGCCCTGGGCTCCCGCCTAAACCCATTCCTTGGCTCCAAATGTACCAAGCACCTCTGTCCAGTCATGCACGGCACGTCCTGCCAGGTCTGCAGGTGTGGTCCATGTACTCAGAGGTGTGCCACTGGAAGAGTTAAACAATTACCAACACTTGCTGGCCTTCCTGTTCTTTAATGCCACATACTTGCCCCACTACCTGCAAAGGTAAGCTCAGACAGAGGCTGCGATCGCACACCTCCCTGGATACCTGCCAGTGTTGAGGGATCTGGGATTGAGCTACTGGGATGCCACCTTGTTTATACAATTAATGTTGGACAAGGAAAGTGAACCTTCCTAACATACCTAGAACACAGGATCATGGTGATGGGCACAGAATATTTGAGGTATAACATTCTGAATCAGGTTATGGGATGACCAGACCTTGCAAGGCACATTATGTGAGTTGGGGAACAGGTTGTAAATAAAGTAACAAGGAGTGGCATTTAACAATGCAAAAGGTCCCTTATTAAGTGATAAGAAGGACTGAGATTTTTAGTTGCATCCTTCCATATACATGGTGGCTGGGAAGAAAGTGATGAGGAGGCCCTCTAGAATTTTTCCAAGGTCACTGTTTCTACAAATGGGATTAGAAAACAATAATATAATTATAAAGCACATGTCCTTATCTGGGCTACTGGATATTTCTTAAGTTATTTTTCAATCTTCAAGTCAATTTCCCAACATATTTGGAAAGGGATGATCATTAGGGATAGAGGGAAGCAAAGGACGGAGAGTAGAAAGGAATGGGTCATTCTGGGTGCAGAGCTACATGTGATTCACAGGCAACTGAAGAATTTAGGCAACATCACATAGGAATGACCTCTGAATTCACAAGTACCAATTACAATGTGAAAGTGTGTTTTGAACAGTACTTCTCAAGTACTACTCCCTTCTCAAGGGAGCAAGAGGGAGTTCATGTTTCTGAACCTCAGAAGCATTTTAAAAAATGCCATATATTCCTCCTCTGGATATAGAATAAACCTCCTGGAGGTGAGACTGGGAGGGTCCATTTCCCAGGTTATTCTCATTTACAGTACCACCTAGATTCAGCCCTCCCCCCGTGCAATGCCTCTCCAGCTCCAACAAGGATACATGAAATGTGAATACATAGTTCATAGAAATTCTAAAAATCTACACTATATGCTGTTCCTGAAAGAGAGGAGCCAAATCTTAATCATCTCTGAATTTTTATACCTTAGATCAGAGGTCTAAAACGAGTGGCCCCCTGTTCTGTCTAGCCTATAGACTTGCTTTATTTGATGTTGTCTAAACAGTGCTTAACTTATTTTTAAAATTAAGGTTTTTTAAAAAAATAAATAAAATATTTTATTAGCTACTGCAGCAGATCATATTTTTCAAATATGTTTGCAACACTATCTCCTGGCCCATGTGTTCTTCTAGAATGTGACCTTGTCACTACTCCATCAAGAGGTAAAGCCTTGAACCTGGTGAGCTTGTGACTACTTTGACTGATACAGTATGGCTGAAGTGAGACTGCATGACTTCTAAGACTGGGTTATAAAAGGGCACGGAGCTTTCTTTTTGTCTGTGGGGACACTGGCACTCTAAACCCTAAGCTGACATGGAGTAAGTCCCACTATCCTGAGGCTGTCATGATGGGAGGAAGTCGGGCCACATAGGGAAGCCACAGGTAGTTGTTCCAACTGGCAATCCTAGCCATCAGGTCTTCCCAACCCAGGAACTAGACATGTAAGTAAATGGGCCTTTGGAGATTCCAGTGCCTGGTTTTCCAGTCCTCCCAGCTGAGGCATCAGAGATGGTGGAGCCAAAATGAGACTTCATCACTTTGCCTGTAAATACTAGAAGAGTCCATGAGAACAACAAAGTGCTTTTTTTGTTAAGTAGGTAAGTCTTAAGTTAATTCCTTATGCAGAAATAGCAACGAGAACAGATGCCAACATTTATTCGCAGAGCTTTCCCACAACATTTCAGCGTTTCTTGAAGAAGTGGGAGAATACGATAGATAGGACCCCCTGCCTCCCCAAAGCAAGAAGCCAGGTAGCAGGCCCAGGAGCCAGTAGATGGGACACACAGTCAAGGGACATGTACTCTCCAGTTTTGAACAGCTGTCATCCCTGACACCACGAACCAAGGTTTGATGGCATGGATTTTTAAACCCAGCCTCTTGTTTTTCTTACACAGAACTGTATGCTTCAAAGTGGGTAAACAGAAGACAGAGAGGGCCTCAATCTTTTATATCAGCACCTTCTTGCCTGGTTCCTGTGTGTGCTTTGAGTGCACAACCCCTGCCCTAGAATATAATAGGCACACAATAAATATTTGTTGAATTTCGAAATTAACCCATCCTTCTTCTTGTGATTTTCTATTTATTTCTGGATTCTGCTGATAAACAGTCTGTCTCATAGGATTTAATGGCATTTCAGGAACCCTGTCTCTTCCCTTCCTCCCCTCCTTCCTTTCTTCCTTCCACACTTTTGCAGCTGCCTCCCTGTTCGTATCTCACACCACTGCACCCTGGCTGGCCATTCATCTCCCGTTCACAATAGAGAATAATAAAAATAATAGTTTTCAAATTGGAAAAGGCTTGTTCCTTAGCAGAAGTGCCATTTTTGTTCATGGAGACGTGCCTCAGAAGAATAGAGAGAGTTCCTTAAAATATAGAAAACAAGGTCCCAGCTTGTACTCAGCAACCAGACTGAGAGCACCGGGGCAGCAACCTGGACATCAACAAGTGTTGCACGTGACTCTTGACTCTTGTGCACAGTACAGTTTTAGAAATACATCCAGCTATTTCTAAGATGCTGAAAGAGAAGGTAACTTCGGCCATCAAACCCTAGGGTGGCAGAGGCAGATCTGGTACGACCAGGATGATGGGCCCAGAGGGCTGCTTGAAGGTCAGAGAGCATGCGGGGTTTGCACCGATGTCCACGGTGAAAAGGAGGTGGCAGGACAATGGGAAGTTAGGTCAGGACCTCCAATAGCACACAAAGAGGTCAGCTGAGCAAAGCAGGCTTAGGCAAGACTCCACATCACTGGGTTTATGAACCTGGACAGGGAGAACATTTTTGTTTGTACTAATCTCTAAATGAAACGTAGCCCTTCCTTTAATTCTGTGTATAGGCAACAAACCAATGTAGCATTAGCAGGACCCATGACTTTATACTAAAAGAAGTCAGAGAGATCTTACAGCGCCATTTTTACTCATCACTGCTTTGAAACTATGATTGTTCTTAGGTCCCTTTCTCAATCCTGCAATTTAACAGACTATTACAGAAACACATCTATTAAAGGATTACAAATTAAAGGAAAAAAATGGATATAAAATTGGTTTCCTTTGTAATCCCAGATATTATACTCTATGGATTTAAAACATTCCTCAGGAAAAAGTCCATGGGCTTTGCCAGACTGTCAAACATCCATGTGCCTAAAGGCCTGGACTAAAGAAACTATGGAGAAGCCAGCATGGTCCTTACAAGTCTGTCAGAAAGATCCAGGCTGTGCCTCTTCCAGAGCCAAGAGGGACCTACGGACTGTGACAGGGAGAGAAACACCCTCCAGGTGCACTGAGCATCTAAGCCATTCCTCCTTGGTATACCTTTGGTATAGACCACAGCCTGTACCCTGTGGCCACTGATCTGTGGGACAGAAATCATGGTGCCAGGCCTAAACTGGGACATGCAAACCTGAGGATCCACCTTCTCCTGGAGGCCAGCCCGACAGTCCAGTCTCTCACTTGCATATCTTCAGGCCTGCAACCCGCCTCTGCTCATTTAGCCAGCCATCCTTCTTAGGCAGTGCTAGAAGCACCACCTTTCCACCTGCTGGAATGAGACAGTCATACTTGCTCACCAGCAAAAGACAAATTCCTTCATAGAGGTCCTGAGAAGGGCATGCACACCTTTATTAAAAAGAGCGATCCTCCATTCCAAGCTGATGGGTTAGTACCATGCAAAGCCCTTCACTCATCTTTACAAAAAAACTAGGGAACTGGGGGTTCTTCCAATGTCCAGGTTAATACCTCTGCTTTCCAGATGAAGAAAAAGAGGCTTGGCAAGGTCAGCCACTGTATAATAATAATATATGTTACTATTACCTATTAATACTGTTATTAATACTTAATTATGGGCTATGAGTATTAATATGGATTCTAATCTTAACTTCCAAACTGTATCATATAGTATTAGTCAATCATAATTAATGACAGATAATATTCAGAACAGCTAAGAGTAATAATAATAATAATGATATTGCCATCTTGCCATGTACTAGACCACGGATTGCACATTGTACTCTCATTTCCTCGTATAATCTTTACACAACCTTCTATTATTATGGTTGTTTTGTAGGTGGAGAAATCAGGAATTGAAGGAGGTGTCCAAAGTCCCACAGAGAAACTAGCGATTTCCTTAGATTTGAATGCAGGCTGACATTTCTGACAAAAAGTTCAAGTTCTCTTCCTTGTGTGAGGGGCTTCTGGTCCTCACTGTACCGCTTACATCAGACATACAGATTCTCCATTAATTGGTATTACAGAAACTTCGTGGTCTCAACATCTCAGAAGTGCGGAGCCACTGGAGAAGTTTCTTGCAGACCTCCCTTTACTGTCCCTCAGGTCTTCTGCAACTTGAGTCAGCGCTAAGCAAAAGCCACAAAGAGAGTCCCAGGAGGTGTGGTGTGACCAGAAATAAACACAGGCAGGGAACATTTGAACCAAAACGCAATGAAACTTGACAACCAGGACATGCCAGGACATGCCAGCACATGGCTCATAAAGGTTGCAACTCTTATTGTGAACATTCACAGTCACTTGGTTAAAACAGTACTGCTAATAATACCACCTGCTGGCACTAATGGGGGTTCTCTGGTATTAGGGTACAGCACTGTGCAAGCACTGCAGGGAAAGGGCTATGAAGCACAGCAGATGGACATTTTGTTGCCCTTCAAGGGAGGAGATGCAGGGTAGAGTTAAGGGGTGGAATTTCCCTGGCTCATTCCATGACGCCAAGACCAAGGTTAGAAATGAACTGAACCACCTTGTAAAAAGCATTATATATAAAGTCATCTGTTTACTTCAGCCGCTGCTGTCACAAGCCCCATGTTCCTATCAAGGGTTGAAAGCAAACACTGTAAGCGGCTAAAAGAACAACATCGTTTCTGATTCTCTCCTAAGACCTGATTCACTCACAAAATGGGCTTATGAACTTAAAATTATGGGAGAGGAGGAGGGAAGGGAAAGACAAGAACCCTTTTATTTAGCATCTTATTCACAATGAAAATTGGCACAGAAGCCAACCACATACATTAACATAGCTTGGGCAAGTTTAAAGCTTATGAATACATTTCTGTGGAAAAATGTGAATATGGAAAATCCCCTCTTATTTTGCCCTTTCCAAAAAAGCCATGAGTTCTGGGCTCAGTGTGTATCCGTAACCTCACTTAGACACTGGGAAACGCCAAGTGGGACTAAACTGGGGGAGTCTGGGGTCTGGAGGGAGCTGAGGATCTGCTACCTTGGAGCCAGAGGAGAGGAAGAGAGGAGGCTTACAATTCACTCACCAGTAAGGTTTCATCATAAACTGCAGAGGGGGAGCACAAGTAGAACAGGCTGAGGTTCTCCACGTCCCTCTGGTGATGCGGGTGTCTGTTGAAGGAGATTCATTATTATTAGAAGGGGCGAGATCTCTTTCCAATCTAACTCAAAATACACCAATTAAAAAGGGGAGTTAAAAAAAAAAAAAAACTGTACAAAGCAATAACCAGGAGTCTGAGCTAGTGATCTTGTCATTGAGTTTTATTCACACAGGTTTTCCTGGGGGACCCTTTAAGTATTTAGAAACACAAAGTAATTCGTCTTCCTGAAGACTGACTTGAGGGTGGAGGCTTCTGTCACCATTTCCTTTTGTTTTAGGTATTTTGCAGGCACTAGCAGATGTTTTCCCTGACAGTTTCCTTGGAGAATAAGGGAGGTAACTATTCATTCACAGACAGGGGAAAACAGACTAGAGATAAAGAGGCTAAGGAAATTGTCCACAACTGCAGCGTACCATCTAGCAGCATATCTGCCTGCCATCCATCCATCCATCCATCCAATGGATATTTATTGGCAGCCCAAAGGGCACTCCCCTCTACACATGCAAAGGTCTATAGAAGCCTTGGGGAAATGCAATTCCTAAAACTCATCTTCACTGATGAGCCTAGAGAGCTAGAGCAGTGTTGGTCCTGGTGGAGGAGACAGCATGCAAAGGCTGTAAAGTGGGAAAGAGAAGATTTAAGAATCAAGTAGAATTCTGACTTAAATGTGTACCCAACCACTTTGCTAGAAATGGTCAAATAAGAAAACCTAATGACTAGGAACATAACCATGGACACATTTCTAGGAAGTATTCAGCAAGTATTTATTGAGTACCTACTATGTGGTAAACTCTGGACTAGGCCCTGGGAACAGGGCTTCTAGCACTCTCAGTCCAGCTGTGAAGATAGACAGGAAACAACATACCCCCCATGTGACAAGTGTTGCAGGCTTCATGAGAGCTGAGGACAGAGCACATGACTGGTCTGCAGGCTCAGAAAAAAAGCAGCATATACTAAGGCCTTGCTGTGGGAACCAGGTTCTGAGGAAATGTCCCAAGGCCAGTGTGGGTGTGGGTGGTGTGGCTGGTGTGGGTGGTCATTTAAGGCCTTCTAGGCTATGCTGAAAGCAATGTAAAGTCATTTAGGGTTTAAGACAGGGAAGATACTATCATGCTTGCTTTTTAAACTATGCTTCTGGCTTCTGAGAATGGAATGGCCCCTGGTGGCAAATGGTAGAAGCAGGAAGACCACTAAGGCAGAAATTCAGGCAAGATGACAGTAGCACATGAATTAGGACCTTTCAGGTAGAGATGGAAAAAATGAGAGGTAGGCTTAGAACATACAGAGGAAAAAGCACTGCAGGAGAGGAAATCAGAACCTCTCCTTGGAAAGCAAAGGAATGGGAGAGGAAGGAAATGCCTCCGCCCAGAGTGGTTATTGGAGACATCGTGGATATTACAGGAGTCAAGGAGGAACAGAGGAAGGCCCTCCAAGATCTGGCAGGTCCATGCCAGCAGACAAGTGGTGGTTGTGAGGAGACTTCTAGAGACCAGCTCCTCACCCAGCTTAGCTATAAGGAGAGAAGAGCTGAAATGAACTAACTTCCAGAATGTCAGATACATCTCTACTCATTCTCCTCTTTCATAAGAAAGGCTAGATTTTTCTTTTTTTTTTTTTTCTGTGCTGTGACATTTCCAGGCCTAAAATCCAAAAACAGAAGAAGGAAATGGCAAGTTTTTGATATTTGATATTACAGTTTCCCAGATACATTTAGTATAAAATTCAACAATGGTAGAAATGAATCAATATTAAATATTAAATTTCAAAAATAATATTAAAATATTAAAACTGGGGGGCACCTGGGTGGCTCAGTGGGTTGAAGTCTCTGCCTTCAGCTCAGGTCATGATCCCGGGTCCTGGGATTCAGCCCCGCATCAGGCCCTCTGCTCAGCGGGGAGCCTGCTTCCCTTCCCCTCTCTCTGCCTGTCTCTCTGCCTACTTGTGATCTCTGTCAAATAAATAAATAAAATCTTTAAAAAAAATAAAATAAAATATTAAAACTAGTTTTAGCCTAATTTTTGGAAATTGCAAAATAAGAGACTGGTAGCCTGAGTTCTTTGTTCCTTTAGCCCAAACTGCATATCAGTAAGTACCTTCTCAGAGATCAAGCTTTCCTTTGCATGCAATTGGGCATATGTGACAGCCACCCCTGCCCACACTTGAGGTGTCACTCTCTGCCTGCAGGTCACGTAGCACTGCGTTGATAGCCATAGGTCAGCAATTACCTTGGACTTTTTGTTAATAAGCTTTATAAATTACTAATCAGAGTCCTTTAAATGATTAGGAAGCTGGGCCTGGATATCCTATCATACAAATTTGTCATAAGATACTCAACTTAATTTGGCAAGTGTTTTTTTTTTTTTTTTTTAAGTAGAGCAAGTATCATTTTGTCAATCTGTTATTCAGAGGACAACTTTGGAACATCACTTCTAATAGCAAAATGGACCAAGAACCATAAGAGTAAATAATGATAATAATATGTTTATATATCTCATAAATACTTCCAAATATCCTAGGTTGCTTTTGTGTGTGTGGGGGAGGAGGTGGTTATGGAATGAAGGTAGGTATGCAGAGAATAGAAGGTGGTTCTTGTTATTTTTCAAAACCAGTTCATCTTTTCTAATGAGTCATATCTCTGTGTCTAAGCCAAGTTCTTCCATGTCCCCACTGGCCTCAGCTTTGGGAATCCTGGGTGTGACTCATGGGTCATGATCCTGAAGACAGAGTCCTATATTTCTCCAAAAACAATTTAGGCCCCTCCGCCTGTGATGCAATGATACAACTCCATATAAATCAGGAGGTGCGTTTATGGGTTGACTAATATGTTAACACCCTGTGATCCAGAAATGGAATTGCCTAAACCTTTTTAGGCTGGGTCATATAAATTGTGTCTCAGGTAGTGTTCTGGAGTTTTCAATGTATTCCAAGATGATGTGGCACATTAGGACATGATTAGGACAACAAATGATGATTAATATGCATGACTCTGTGCAACTCTTAATAATTTTTTGTTAGAAAGAGATCAGTTCTTTTGTGTTTACTTTGGTTCTTAATTTTATGCCATCATTCTTAGAACAGCAAAACTAGAACCGCAAAAACTACTCCTAGTCCCCAGGATAGGAATAAGAAATCATAATACTGACCTTCATGACTTATAAACACAATACCATTCAGCCTTATTTGAGGAACTGAATGAATTCAATTTCTAATTATACCTTTATCCCCCAACACTTAAATTCAGCTTTGCAAAAGTCGTCGCCTATAGACTCTTTGGGTGACAACTTTTGCAAGAACCACTTTTTGCCATCTTAGTAAGTTCCACCAGAAGCCAACTATACTCAGAGGACAGATAAGATTGTTTGTAAGAAAAATAGAAACAAAATCTTTTTTTTTAAAATCAAGTTCAATTCAATGTATCTGTTATTAAAAGATATGTTTTTGAAACAAACCTAGAAGGGCAACTAACTGTGTGTTTTACTCGAAACAACTGGTCGCTGCCTGGAGAGGAGGATTGAAGAGATACTGGTTCTGAGGAGAAATAATCACATTGACTATAATATCTGCCATAGGCTCAGAATTTATATAGGATATTATATAGGAATATTATATAGGCATAGTGGTTTTAATGCCATCTACTTGCCATCCATACCCTACTTCCTAAGCCAGAATATTAAAAATGATTTTGCTGTAAATAAGATGAAACACAATATTGAGATGACATGTTATCTGATATATTTCCATTGCCATAAGTATCTGTATCTTTCACACTCAAGAAAGCCTATCATCAAACATCAGAGAGGCTGCCCTTTCAGGTTTGTTTCAAAACCATATCTTTTAACAACAGATACACTGAATTGAACTTGATTTAAAAATTAAAAAAAAGATTTTTCACCAGTGAAGAATATCTTGACACCAGATAGGTGAGCTCTCTCCTCCTCCATGGCCTACATGTTCATCATATTCCAATGACTTTCTAATGTTTATTCTTCAGACCAGAATCTTCCCTGAGCTCTACATTTCCCATAATTTGTTAGACTTCTTCAACTCAAACATTTTGATAAACTCAAAAACAAACAAACAAACAAACAAACAAACAACTTCTTACTCTAAAAAGATTCTCTTTACATATTTTGTATTCCATTAATGGCATCAGTATGAAACCAGACTAGACCCTCAAAGTCATGCCTCTTTTTCTTTCCACCAAACTATAATCATCCAGTAAATCCTTGTTATTTTAAAACTTGACTTCTATCCATGCCTTAAACCTCACATCTTTTCTTCAGGTATTAGTTTTTTACAGCTACATAACAGATTACAAAAAAAAAAAAAAATTAGCAGCTTTTAAAAAAATTGTTATAACAAATATAGCTATTTGTTAATACAATTAACAATTTATTATGTCATGGTTTCCTCAGTAAGAAGTCTGGGTTAGCTGAGTCCTCTGATCAGAGTCTTGCTGGTTACTTTCTCATCTGAAGGTTCTGGGGAAATAATCTGCTTCCAAGCTCTTTCAGGCTGTTGGCAGAATCTAGTTCCTTATGGCTGTAGAACTGAGTTCCCATTTCCCTGTTGGTAGTCAAGCTGGGGTCTGCTTTCAGTTCTTGGAGGCCCACATACGAAGCTCTACAGCTCTTCCATATTTCAAGCTAGCAATAGGGAAGCAGGGAAGGGTGCTTGGGTGGCTCAGTTGGTTAGGCCTCTGCCTTCAGCTCAGGTCATGATTCTGGGGTTCTGGGATCAAGTCCCATGGCAGGATTCCCTACTCAGCGGGAGCCTGCTTCTTTCTCTGACTGCCTCTCCCCCTGCTCATGTGCTCTCTCTCTCAAATAAATAAGCAAAATCATAAAAAACTCCCCTTGCTCATGTGCTCTCTAATAAATAAATAAAATCTTTTAAAAAATGAATTTGTCTCTCTGCAACTTGTGCCCCTTTCCCCTAGCTTTTAAAAAACTAACTAACTAACTAACTAACTAAATAAATAAATAAATCTAGCAATGGGGAATCTCCCTCATATCAAATTCCTCTCATAGTTTGAATCTCTCTCACCAGGAAGATCCTAGTCCCTTTCCGGAAGCATCTGATTAGGTCATGCTCACTCAAGATAATCTCCTTTTCTTAAAGTTAACTCTTTGGGACCTCTTTCTGCAAAACCCCCCCATGGCAGCATGGAGGCAGGTGCTTAACAGAATATTGGGAGGAGGCTGTGTGTACCAGGACATGTGCTGAAGAGATTATGAAAGGTGTCCTGCCTTCCACATTTTCCATGGTCCACCACTTTAGCTGAGGCTCTCAGAATCTCTGCACAGATCATTACAATAACCTTCTGACTCTGCCTTGAAGTGGATTCTCCCAAAGGCAGAACTTGAGAGAATGACACAGGTCTCGGCAGTCTATTTGTAAAGTTAACTTAGGAAACACTCGTGCGGAAGTAAGGAAGTGAAATAGAAAAGGAAGAAAACCAATGCAAAGTATTTTAGCGACTAGGGCTCATTCCTGCTGAGGAGGGGGAGGAAGCTGGGGTACTTATCTTCCAATTCTCACCATTATTGCTTGACAGCTATTCCTACTTGCTTAGCAAAAGCTCTCCGAGATTTCTGCATCTTGTCTAACTAAATAAAACACAGATCTGATCCTATCATTTCACTTTTTATAACCCCTATCTGTTGACACAGTCAACAAACTGTATTTACTGTGTATCTATGACGTGCAATACACCATTATAGTCATTGTGGACTCAACACTTACATACGGAGCTTATAACTGGAGTGACCCCCCAAAAAACTACCAATTCTTTAGGATATTCAACATCTAACATGAACCTATTTTGGCACCATCTTCTCTCATCTTCTTCATTAAAATAATCCTCCATTTAGGTCACCCAAAGTTCTTTCTCAGTGTTATTAGAAAATGTTGTGCTCCTTCATACTTCCATGAACCTTGCTCAATGTAAAATGTTTTTCCTTCCAGAGAAACTCCTACAAAATATTTGATTAGAAATCTATTTCCTCTGAGCATCATCCTGACAACTTTTGCCTCAATAGAATTTACCACTGTTATTACTTATATCTTAGGGCCTACTGCATACAAGGTCCTTCTGGAATAAATGCATTCAAAAATCAGGAAAAAATGCAATAATATTAGATTATATTCTTTTTGTATAAAGAACTATATCAAAATTTCTTTTTGCTTTAGACTTCCATATATGGTATTGTTACTGGTTGCAGATACTCATACATGTAGGCAGATAGAAAAACAAAGGAATAGACAAGTAGAGAGGGACAGATAAACATCTGTAAATAGACAGATACATAGATAAAATGAAAATAGTAATTTTTATATTTTGGGATTCAATACAAGAGTCCGCTGGTCAATGTGCCCTTGGGGCTAGTTTGTTCTTGTTGTTGTTGTTTAACTCTATTGAAGTATAACTGACAAATAAAAAATGCATACAAAATGCATACAATATACTTTACTGAAGTATAACTGACAAATAAAAAATGCATACATAGGTGAACAACCTAATGTTTTAATATACATAAGCACTGTGAGATGATTACCACAATCAAGCTAATAAACATATCCATCACCTCACATAGTATTGCATGTGTAGGTATGTGTATGTGTGTGTCTGAGTGTGTGTGTGTGGTTAGAACTCTTAAAATCTGCCCTTTTGGCAAATTTCAAGTGTATAATACAGTAAATTAGAGTTGCCATGCTATACGTTAGATATCCAGAACATAGTCATCTTGTATAACTGAAACTTTGTGCCCTTTGACCAACATCTCCACATTTCCCCCACCCCTCAACCTCTGGCAACCATGATTCTACCCTGTGCTTCTATGAGTTCAAATATTTTATCATATTTTTTATTTTTTATTTTTTTTTAGTGATCTCTACACTCAGTGTGTGGCTTGAACTCACCATCCCAAGATCAAGAGTCACATGCTCTACTTACTGAGGCATCCAGGCACCCCAAACTGAACTATTTTAGATTCTACATATAAGTGGGATCATGCAGTATTTGTCCTTCTGGGACTGGCTTATTTCATTTAGCATAATGTCCTCCAGGTTCACCTATATTGTCACAAATAGCAGGATTTCCATCTTTTTTTAAAATATTTTATTTATTTGACAGAGAGAGAAATCACAAGTAGGCAGAGAGAGAAGAGGAAGCAGGCTCCCCGCCGAGCCGAGAGTCCGACGTGGGGCTCGATCCCAGGACCCCGAGATCACAACCTGAGCCAAAGGCAGCGGCCCAACCAACTGACACCCAGGTGCGCCGATATCCATCTTTTTTAAGGCTGAATAATATTCCAATGTCTGTTCCACATTTTCCTTATTCATAATTTCTCAACAGACACTTGGTTTGTTTCCATATCCTGGCTATTGAGAATGCTGCTGCCATGAATATGGGAGTACAGCTGTCTCTCTGAGATACTGATTTCATTTCCTTTGGCTATATACCCAGAAGAAGGATTATTGGATCATATAGCACTTTTAATTTTTTGAGGAATCTGCATACTGTTTTCCATTCCAATGTACCAATTCATGTTCTCACCAACAGTAACAAACAGTTCCTTTCCTTTGCCCTTGTTCACGCTCCCCTCACCAGCCCTTGCCATCTTCTACCTTTTTAAGCATGGCCCTCCTAACCAGTGTGAGGTCAAAACTCATTGTGATTTCGACTTTTATTTCCTTGATGATTAGGGACGTTGAGCACCTTTTCATACATCTATTGGACTTCTGCATGTCTCCTTTTGAGAAATACCTATCCACTGCTTTCCCATTTTGAATCAGGTTGGGTTCCTTTGCTATTCAGTTGTTTGAGTTTCTTACATATTTTGAATATTAACGCTATCAGATACATGGTTTACAAATATTTTCTCCCATTCAGTAGTTGGCCTTTCACTCTGCTGATCGTTTTCTTTGCCCTGCAGAAGCTTTTGACTTTGATGCAATCCCACTTGTCTTTTTTTTTTTTTTTTTTTTTTGCCTGTGCTTTTGGGGTTCTTTCCAAAAAATCACTGCCTAGACCAACATCAAGAAGCTTTATTCCAATGTTTTCTTCTAGTCGTTTTGCTGTTTCAGGTCTTAGGTTTAAATCTTTAATTCATTTTGAGTAGATTCTTGTATGTAATGTGAAATAAGGGTCCAATTTCATGTGGATATCCAGTTTTCCCAGCACCATTTACTGAAGAGACTATTCTTTCCCCATTGTGTGTTTTTAGCATCCCTGCTGGAAATTAGTTGACCATAAACGTGTGGATTATATTCTTTACTCCATACTCTGTTCCACTGGTCTCAATGTCTGTTTTTATGCCAGTACCATCCTGTTTTGAATACCATAGTTCTGTAGTATAATTTGAAGTCTGGAATTGTGATAACTCTAAGTTTTTTATTTTTCAAGATGGTGTTGGCTATTCAGGGTCTTTTATGTTTCCATACAAATTTTAGGACTTCTTGTTCTAGCTCTGGGAAAAATCATTTGAAATCAGAAAATGTGATTCCTCTAGGAGGAAAAGAGGAAAGAAGAAAGATGGAAGGGAAGGAAAAAGGGGAAAGGCAAGCAGGCAGAAAGAGAGGAAGGAAGGTAAGAGGAAAAAGAAAACAATATTTTTCATGGAAGAAAGAACAGGAGGCCTTGTCTAACAGGGCAAAAGCAGAACGGTGTAGAATCCCCAGGGCCTTTCCATCACAGACATTGAACCTCGGGCTCTAGCACTTCTCAACAATGAAACGATAGGAGAATTCAGGACCCGGGCACTGCTCCGGCATAACTGTGGACAGATTTTCCCCCATATGTTTACAGAATTCCGAAAGTACAGAAATAGCTGTTGAGCTCTAAGCAGTTTTTGTAAAACTACCCCAGCTCAGAGATGTTTTCATTCTACCCTGGGGACTCTTTGGTGAAATCTAAATAAGTGGAAATGTTCAGCTATTTTGGAGTTTTCCTTGTGCTAAATAATATTCTGTAGATTGGATTATAAGCAGGAAAAAAGTAGATATTTTCACATTCACATAAATCAAAATGGCTGAATGTTTAAAACAAACAAAAAAGTGCCTTCAGGCTAAAACCAATTACGGAAATTCTTAGCCAGAGGGATAATTTATTAGATCATTTATAATGAGCACAACATGCAAATGAAAACTGGTGTCCCTGACCTCAGCTACCACAAACACTATGATGTTTTCTATTTATAAAAATGATCACAATAAGGTTTGCAGAGGGCCCGTGGTAGGAGGATCAGGACAAGGGTCTACAAAAATCCTGCCTGATCAACCCTGATGGCAGAGACAGTTGGCTACACAGTGTGACAACTGTTGGTAACTTTTCTTTCTCTTGTGATTCTTTCTATTCAGTAACTTTACTGGTCCTTAGGGATTATTTTTTAAATTAATTAAGTCACAAAAGCAAATTGAGAACAACCCTATTCACCTAACTAGCTCCCACTCATTCTTCAGATAGCAGCTCAAACAAAATTTCCCCAGAGAAGCCTTCTCTGACAGTAAACTCCCAACAAAATCAAGCTAAGTATTATATATTATAGCCCCTAATCAGTTTCTCTCCCTTCCTTAGAATGGAATCCCCAGAAGAGTAGAAACAATGTCTATTACACCCACCATGACATCCCCATACCTAATCCTTAGTGGATACTCAGCAAGCATTATTGAATGAATGAATGAGTGAATGAATGAATGAATGAATGAATAAAAGAAAACTATCCTTAATTTCTAAATAATATAATTGCATTGTTAGGAAGATTTTGACTGCAGATAACTCAATATGAAACTGAACTTCATAAGATGTCCAGAGGCAGACGTTTCCAGAGTAGGTTAACTGAGCAGCCCAACCACGTCAGGGCACTGAGTCTACTTCACTGTCAGTCTCTTGGTTCTCTATTCATCATCACAAGATGACTGCCACAATTATGAGCACATATCCTCACAAAAGTGGGTTTAAACCCAGTAAATGTAGAAAGAAGAGATCACGTCTCAAACATCAGCCTCTTATTACAGAAGAAAATCCTCAGAAATCTACTGAAGAGACTTCTCCCTCAGATCCCACCGGCCAGGATACATCACATGCCCTTAGCTTCCCTGCAAGGAAGACTGCGAAAACATGTGTCTGGCATTTTCCCTGTCTATACTAAGAGGAGGGCTCTGTGAGCAAAAAGAAAGGTAGACAGCATCTACTAGGTAGCAATCAAAACTCTGCCAGAGGGACTCAGGATTATATTCTCTATTCACCACTATTTTAAAAAACATATAATTAAAACACTTATACCATAAGAACATGGGAAGAACGTGTTCTGCACATAGCTTTTCCTGGTGCAAAGAGGCAGAGGAGCAGGAGAATCCAAAAATTCTTCATGAGTAATGACACCAATGTCTGATAAGTAAAGAACCCTGTCAGGGTGCCACCTGGCTGGCTGTCAGTAGAACATGCCACTCTTGATCTCGGAGTTGTTGAGTTTGAGCCCTATGTTGGGTATAGAGATTACTTAAAAATAAAATCTTAAAAAAAAAAACCCATGATATGACCTTAAAGATTATTTTGAACTCCTATTAAGTCAGAGAAATGTACCAGAAATGTATCCTGTTTCATCTTGCCATCCATAGGCTGAGGTTGTTTAACTGATGGTTGCTGCCCATCAGTGGCTATCATGATAGCAAAATGGTTTTGTTAGATCTGGAGAACTAGTATACTATGCTTTTGTCAATTCTTTTATTCCCAGAAATGTAAGAGCTGCTTTCAAGTACCTATCAGATTAACCAAAATAGTCAATGAGCACCATTAACTAGACATTGTTCGGGGAACCAAAAGGATCACAGACTGTTTGACATTAGGTATAGCATCTGATGTATCTTTATAAGATTATTGAGATAATAATCTTTATAATAATCATATTAATTTATCATAATTTATAATAAACAATCTTTATCAAGATCATTGAGATGTCAAAAGATGCAGAGACTCAATTCATGTGATGATTGGAATATAGGCTTTTATTTAAGTGTAGATACTAGAGACATCTTCTGTCCTATTAGCTCTACTTCTAAACCTAGGGCAAAAATTCCTCAACTAGCTGCAAAGTGCTGAAATACTCCATTTCAACTTTGTTGGCAGGAATTTGACAAACCTGAGAATAGAAGCTGGCCTGAACCATTGACTAGGAGATAAAGAATGAATTTCTTCTTCAACTCAGAAAGATAGGAACATGAAGGCCCCGCTTGAGGTTTTCCCAGATATGGAAGATTTGTGGCTCCACTGTTCTTTGGAATTAATCATTAAGCAGATATGGCAAATTCAACCATCAGCTGAAGCTCAGACTAGTATTGTCAGAGTGCTATAATTATCAGCTCTCCTCAGGATGCGACATCTTTACACATCATGTCTCTTGGGATCATCTGAAATTTTGAGCAGGTAAGAGGAGCAACTTCCTGGAAAATCTGCCTGGTGATTTGGTATTACAGAATTCATGGTCTATTCTGTGCCTTTTTCACAAGAAAAAATTGCCAACTGTGTTACTTAGGCTTTTTTTCCTGGCTGTATCATTACCTACTATACTTGATCTTCTCTTAAACTCATTTCCTGTACTTTGCAACCCTTGTTATTTTCAAAAATTTAAAGCTTTACTTCTCAATGAACACCCTCCCTTTTCTCCCATCCTGCAAGGCTCCATACATACATCTCCTCCCCCATTCCCAGTGATGTGGATGCTGTTCTGTGACTGTGATGGATGAGCCTCTCAGAATACTTAACACAGACAGCAGTGAAGGTTGGTTCATTCACATGTGTAAATATTAGAGATGGAAGTGTTCCTTTTGAGAGACTTTAAAAAGGTTTAATTTTGAGGACATGGCCCTTTCCCAAAGTCACTGAAAATATTTTATAAAATTAAAAAGTATTTAGGACACATTTTTAAAAAACCAGAGAAAAGTGTGAAATATGTTTCCTCATGTTGTCCAAAGGCCATATACAACAAAACTAACTGAGGATCTTGTTTCTGAAATGCAGATTCTTGGTCTTCTTAAATGTACTAAATCAAGCTCACACGGGGTGAGATTTCAAAATATGGGCTTTTGAAATTCTTTTTTTTTTTTTTGTCTCCTTTTTCAAGGTGACTTTTACCCATCATTGGAGAATTGCTAGCATAAGGCTTTTCAGGTCTATCAACCTCCTTGATTCATCAATTAGTCAGAAACCAAGGAGGTGAATATGTGATCAAAAGAAGGCCAAAGAAAGTGTTCCTAGATACAAGGCTTGTCATGGCTGTCACTCTAAGTATCTTGTGCCATGGACTTCTTTGGCAAACCAGGAAGCCAGTAATACAGTAATACGTTCCTTCTCAGATTTGCTTTTTCCCAAAAGCATAAAATTAAATACATATGATTATGAATAAAATTAATTATATTAAAATATAATTCTATCCATGGATACCTCTGGGATCTGGGAACACCAGATTAAGAATCCCGAAAACAAGGGACAAAGGAACTCAACTACCAGAACCTTCTAAGTGGGAATGACAGATCAGATTTGGCTGGACGCTATCTGATGCTTGCAGTCTAATTTAGGAATAGTTGTAGCAGGAGACTCTAAAAATGCTTAAGAGAGAAGAGTCATTAAAGGTGAAAAGTGTTTAAGGATGGAATCCATATGAAAATGATAAAATGCATACCCTATTTTCCTCTGTCTCCCATCTCTCTCTTTACACTTTCCCTCAGCCCACACAAATGGAAAATACTTCTCTAGTCAAAAATCCATACCTTGGTCCTACATCTCCCTCTAGCTACCATGGCACCTCTCCATTTTTTTCTTAGCAAAGCATCTAGAAAAGCTGTCCACACTTTACTCCTCTCACCCATCATCCGCCTTTTGTCCCCATTTCACCATTATTGTTGCTTCTACCAAAGTCACCGACGTCTGACACTGCCGACTGCTCCCTCCACTTACAGTTCACTAATTTAACTTCCTAGTTCCTCTTTTCCTGGTTTTCTCCTGCTACAGATGCTCCTTTTAGTCTCTCCTTCATGGGCTCCTGTTTTTCCATTATCCCCAAAACGTGTCTCATCACTAGCTTTGTCCTCAATCCTCTTTCCCTCATTTTCCTTCAAATTTTATCTGTCCCTCCTCCTGATTCCCACATACTGCCTTATTTTAGGCCTCCACCTTTATTACCAATTATTTATTGCAACTATTTATTGCCTCCCTGTCTTCAGGTTCCTTTCCAATCCACTCCTACCCACTCTCAAGGAAGAGGCATTTCTCCTCCTTGGAGCTGACCTTCCCCTTGGGTTTCAAAGCATTGTTTGCCCTAGTTTTCCTTCCAAATATCATCTTGGAAGCCACTCTTATCCAGGTGAGGTATCTCCCTGTGTGTCCCTGTAGTACCCTGAAACCTAGAAATGCTCTCAAAATTGTCCCACCAATGATCTCCCCCTTCTAGACTATGGGCTCCAGGAGGGTTCACAGGACTTAGCCTGGGCCTTCTATGTCTGTCCTTCAATGACACATATTGAGGGTTTCAAAAATTCCTCATTAAATTAAGACAATTAATTATCTTAAGGAAGGAACAACAAAAAATTGATTTTTTAAATGAAAAACAAACTGGGATAACAATAAGTTCTACCACTCATTCTCTGCCTCTTTGGGCAGTAAACGCTATAAGAATGTATATGCAATGACATAAAACAGTAAAGGACATAGTAAGAAGAAAGAGGTGGGTAATCATATTTTTCCTTCAGACATGGCCAAATAAAAAATCTCTGAATCTCCTACCAACAGATGACTGACACACTAGATTCACCTCATTCATGCACCTTTTCATTCATTCAACACCTAACTTTGAGTGGCCACTACCTGCCAGTATGTAAGGCAACAGGATTCAGTGGTAAAACAAATGTTCACAGTTCCACCCTCATGGAACAACAAGTGTAATGAGAGGCTAGATAATAAATAAATTTATGCTTTTATAAGCTGTGATAAGTAAGGAAAACCTTCCTGAAGGATCTACTGGACAAAGGAAAATGCACATTCTACTTCCAGGAAGTCTCTGAGTCCTTTAAGAATTGACCTGGCCCTTCTGTGAGTCTTAAATATTTTTTTTGTTCTCTTAACCGAAGGCCTAATCTAGAAGGAACCTAAAAAGTTTACTGTTTCTCTTCCCCCCAAACACTGGTCTTGACCCTCCAAAGAGAACACCCTCATTACATGAGGAGTGTCCCTTCTGTGAGTCTTAAATATTTCTTTTGTCCTCTTAACCGAAGGCCTAATCTAGAAGGAAACTAAAAAGTTTACTGTTTCTCTTCCCCCCAAACAATGGTCTTGACCCTCCAAAGAGAACACCCTCATTACATGAGGAGTGTCCCTT
>NW_026739490.1:1913317-1922453 GCF_022355385.1 Mustela nigripes
TCCTCTAAAGTCTGGAGTGAGCCTACCCTTTGTCACAGGCTGTATTCCCATTGCCTGAATCCAACATGGACTTCCACAATCAAGGCCCATCACTGTCAGCATGGTGGGAGAATAAGAGATGGTTCCTTTTAGAAAGAGATATTTACGTGGCCTAATTTTCTTTCCATTGCCTTTACTTATCATTCTGAAAATCTTACTACCTCCTCAGGCCAACTGGACTCATTGGTTCAGCCTGATTTTCTTGAGAGCCACAGAGAGCTCCTTCTCTTTGAGATTAGCATGGTAGTGGGGGAGAAAGATATGTGCTCCCCTGAAACAAACAGTCAAGGAAACTGTGATGCTGGTTCTTGCTCTTCTCTTCTTCCTTCCCTTCATGCCTTTGGCTTCTGCCCCAAACCCCTGGAGTTAGCATATATGACACCAAGGAAAGGAGAGAAAGGGAGAAAGGAGCCGAAAGAACAAAAAAGAGAGGAAGAAAAATTCAAATAGCAGTAAAGTAGTTAGTAGAAATCATAGTTTTTCATTGGCCTTCTCATGTAAAACAATAAATTCAGACACTGAGATGGAAGGTATCACCAGCCCCTCTCCCCCGCTACCACTCAGTTGGGTAATTGTTAGTTAAGCACCTGCTATGCACCAGACAGTGTCCAATCCTGATATTGCACAAAGAACTCTTTAATTGTTCAACACATTGAGATTGTGAAGGGGTGAATGGTGTATATGCCCCATATTTCCCATCACCAGTTAAGCCAGTGGTTCTCAGCCATGCCATTTTAAGGTCACCAGGAGAGATAAAAAAAAAAAAAAAAAAAAAAAAAAAAGCAATGCCCAGGCCCCACCCTCAGAGATTCTGATTTATTGAGCTTAGGTGGTCCCAAGGCATCAGTAATTTTTTAAAAGGTGAATTTAATGAGTGGCCAGGACTGAGACCATTGGCCTAGGCAACGTGTCAGACCGTTCTGAAAGGTAATCGGTCTAGATCTTCCAAAGTCCTAGGAAGAAGCCTTTCCTTATCCAACCCACATTATAGACAACACTCTGATACTTTGCAGTAATCCCTGTCTCTCCAGCTCCTTTCCTTAAGCACTAATCTTGACTCCCAGAATCACCATATTTCAAAACTCTCCTGATACAAGGCATGGACAGTGTGCTCTGTTTAATAACGGGGTTCTACACTGGTTGCATCCCAATCAATATCTCTATCCTTCTCCAAGCTCCTCCCTTCACAAGTAATGTATATCTAGGACAGGATGAAATCTCAGTTTCTGTTGGTAATCTATTTAATTACATTACTCAGCTACCAAACCTACTCCTGTAAAAAAAAAAAAAATGTCTTAAGAGATATTTTTTTCTGAGCCAGAAAGGAGGGGACCATGACACTCCCTCCCAGTTTTAACCTGGTTTTGGAAGGAGCATTTATTTGAATGACAATGCCTTTGAAAATAATATTCCCACTTCCTTGCTGGGCCTTCCTTCTTGGCTGAGCAGGTGTTCATCAGGAAACAAAATCTCATCCTCGCTGATGGAACTGGCAGTGCCTTCTAAGTAGGCCAAAGAATTTGGAGCTTGTCTAACCAGAAATTCTTACCCACTCCCAAAAAATGCATATCCTGTTCGTCCAAAGGATAATAATTAGCACCTGCTTCCACCACTGAACTCCTGTGGGATCTGGCATGCTGCTCTTATAGTTCCTCTGGTTCTTCTTGCCACTTTTCCCTAATGAACTACATCAGTCACATGACATGCCACCTAATCTACCAGACAGGGTGTTGCAGGACTCCTTGGACCTAGGTGTGACTACCCCAGCAAAACCATTAGAGAGAGCATAAGAAAGGATGTAGCTGGAACTTGTCCAGGGACTTAATCCAATTAGCTTGACAGCCATAGATTCCTGTCCAGAAAAATTATAGCTTCATAGAATATTGAAGCTAGAGGGACCTTAAAAATTACCTCATGCAGATATGGTTTACATTTGGGGACTCACTGCCTCTGATTAGAATCTGTTGAAAGCAACGGACCTTCTTTCCAGAAGAATGTGTGTATACAGATTTTCACAAGATGTCAGGAGGCTGGAACACAAACTCTGTGGACTGGGTCCACGATCCCTTAATTGAGGAATCCTAATATAGATTAACTGTCCCCGTGCCTACTCCCCCGCCCCCCCCACACACTCGTCTTATACATAAGAACACTGCAGTCCAGGGAAGCATGAGATTCTCTGAAAAAGTCACAATTTAGTGGCAGAGACACAAGCTTCAAATCCTGATACTAGTACCACTGGGCTTATCCAAGAGCACTGTTCTAACACCTCCTTGTAAGATGTTTGGGGCCTTTTTCTAAAATCACTGTCCTTGTCTGATCATTCCTATTCGTGGACTTTCCGCTATCTACAGGCTGTGTCTTACTGGCAAAATGGGCAACTATAGCCCTTGGACTGAGCAGCCTCTTTTCAGGAGTAACCACTTAACCTACTCAAAATACTTCCAAGCCTAAGCGCTGGGGGGGTTGGAGAGCTTTACCGCCATGTCTTCACTAGAGCACCACCTGGTGGAGCACAGAGATAAATCCTACCTATATAAACAGGAGATGCCCAGGAGGTAGAGTAGCACTGGTCATTTCTTTCTTATCTGGTACCAGGAGAGCAGATTTATCCAATTTTTTTTTTTTTTGTATAAGTGTTCTTAATTTTTGCATAAATCACTAATTAAAACCATATTAAAAAATTAAGTCATTTCCCTTTTTTCTTTACTTCCTAGCTTTTTATATAAAGTAGATACTCTTATCTTCCCTTTTAACAACAGATAAACTTAAGCAAGGGCAAAATTGTTTCTTTTGGGGTAATAATTGGCAACCTTATGTGGCGAATAGAAATTATCTCGTTAGTTGCTTTTTCTTAGTTATCCCATTATCTAGAGGCAGTGGGTTTCTGCTTCTATCTCTGACATCTACAGGCGACATAATCGTGGGTAAATCATTTAATTGCTCTCATCTGTGACACAAGGATAATCTGAGGCAATGACGATGGCTCGCACTAGCTGCATGACTTTGACACATCACCACTTAAACTTCCTGTGCCTCAGTTTCTTCTTTTCTAAAATAAGGAAGACCGTAATATCACTCACCTCTCTTAAGAGGATTTAACTAGATACTTTGTTCAGTTTAATGGCATTTCATGTCCAATGGCTTGATAGGGGCTTTGTAAAAAGAACTTATTTTATTTTTATTCTATTTACTTATTCATTTATTTATTTATATAAACTGAGACATATGAAGTGATTAATACATCTTCTCCAAGACATTACTGGGGAATTATACATGTCAAGCACTTAGTATATTGCCAGATTCACAATACATACTCAATAGCATTTATTAATACTCAGTGGACAAAACCTAGTAGTTAGACTATAACCTCACAGACTGCAATATCACATATGAAACTGACGTAATATTAAGACCTAGAAAAAAATCTGATGTGAGTGAGGGAAGGGAACCAAGGGAACCAAGTTCACTCACTTTCTTCATAGATGATGAAACCGAGGCTCAGAATTATTAAGGGCACATGACTATGACAGGCAGTTTAGAACTAAAATCCAGGATCCAAGTTTTTAGTTCTATCTCCTAGTGGGACAATCAAATGAGAAAAAAAGGAAAACTTTTTGAGGAATTAAATGCACAGTACAAGCCTTCTTATCAAATCATTTACATGGGTCTCTCAGCTTCCAAACACTGAAAGGACCAAATTTCCAGAGCCCAAACCTCACCAGCCATCGGTTACACCTCCCCTGCCTGGAAAGTCCAGGAGCAATGCCCATCTCCACGTGTGGTCAGACCTATCTGTCCAGGACACATGGTATCGTCCCACCAGAGGGCCCGGACCTCCTCAGGCCCAGAAGCTTGACAATGCTGGGGTTAGAAAACCCCAGGGCACAAAGCCTACAGTCAGCAGGGCACAAAGCCTACAGCTGACAGGGAGAACACAGGAAGATTTTCCAGGAAGTTTAAGTGTTAGGGTCCTCATTGCAGAGGCCCCTCCAAGCCCTGGAACAGAACTCAGAAATGGTTTGTATTGTCTTTTGATTTTGCAAATTTTTCAAAGGAAAGATATTAGTAATCATAATTAATAAAGACTGATAACTGTTTTCCACTCCGACTTCTGCTCTATTAAGCTTCTCTTTGTGTTAGGTGATACTGAGTGGGGGTTTTGAGGGTCTGCATAAGGGAAAGGCGAACAGGGATGTATAATTTTCATTTAGTAGGAAGTAGTTAAGCAGTTCATCGTCACTTACATAATATACAATATGTGATTGTTTTCTTCCCCAGCATAGGAACGGGCCCCTGAAATGTGTCCACTGCCAATTACTACTGTAATCTCGTCTCTTAACGAGGTACAGGATCCAGGATCCAGGTCATGTCATACCATCTGTGTGTGACACCTGACACCAGAGCTTGGGCAGTGGAGAAATAAGGCTTGAATGTAGGGAACCAGAAGACACACTGGGGATTTATGAGTGGAGGCTTCCATTCTCATGGAGAACCTGTTAATATGCAAGAATGCAAGTTCTATCAGAACATACTCTATTTCTCAACATAAACAATGATAAATGTGCCTACATAATTTTTTCTTCTTTCTTGATGAAGAACAAGTGAAACAGAATTTATCAGAATTCCTGGGTTTACTTATGCATGAGGTGACATGTTCTGGGTATTTTGTCAATAATAAAAAAATAAATTTTGATCAAGCATGCTAGGCTAAAGACTAAATCATCCTTCCATTCTTTACAAGAAAAACATTACCAAATCCATTTCTACACAAAGAGGCAGTGAGTGGAATGTACCTAACTGTATAGGAAAATGCATAAAGCAGTTGATTAAAAAAAACCTATTACTTTTTGTGATTTTATAATATTTGAGACATGTTCAGTTATTTCAAATTTGTAATTTCTGATAATTTAGTTCTTAATTAATAAATGTTTACTTCACAGCTATTTCTGTCATCATTTCTTTTTCTACTCTAACCCCTGAAGAAATGCTACTCTAACCCCTGAAGAAACCTGTATCTGTATCCTGGGCAGGGGAAAAGAGAGAGAAGGCATGAGGGGAAATGGTGGAAGGACCAAGAAAGACAGAAATAGAAAGAAAGAAGAAAAGTCGCACAAGGACAAGAGTCAATCTTGATGAGATCAGCCCGTCTGAAGATGCCTTCACCTTTGAGTAGGTCTTTTATCCACACCTCCCTTCCCCAGCAGACAAATGTCTTTTCTATGCATCCGATTTCTGATTTTTCCGAAAAAAAAAAAAAAAAAAGGAAAGGAAGAGAGGGAGGGAAAGAGGGAGGAAGGGAGGGGACTCCGATAATGAATTCATTTTGCCAATTTGTGCTTAAATACTACTATAAGATATCAAATACTACTTTTTTTTTTTTAACTTTCCCAGGGTGAATACCTCAAATGCTGCCTTAGCTTAGTTAGAAAATGTCCCCATTTATGGGCAAGAGTCAATAGGATTACAAGACATCCCATGAGAAGACCTGCCACAAGAACAAGGAGATAAAGATGGCTAACAAGTAAGCCTTCAAAACTAAGGTTCTATAGAATATTAAGAAAAACAGGTAGTGGCATTATCATGCCTTGGTTTCTACTGTCTTTGGAAATGCCAACCCATCTCTCAGACATATTCTAAATAATAATTTATTTAGTGTCATTTTTTTAAAAAAATTACACAATGTTTCCTCTTGAACTCCCTTGTGATCTTTAAGATGTTATTACTGTTGGGGAAAACAGAATGTAATTACATAATAGAAGCCTGAACCATCTACACTATGCTACTCTTACCAAGCAGAATTGTATATCTGAAAACAGGTGCATAATGAGAGGAATCTTTGCTTCAATCACAGTGACTTCACTTGGTCCCTTATCTCAACTAATTATGAAAAAAGGGAAAAGACATCTTGATTCTATGAAGTGGTCACAATCCTGGAAACATTGGCAAAGAGCCAGTAAATGATTTGTTGATCTTACACGAAAATAGATATTGTCATTCTCCCAACTTCATGGCTCTGGTATTTTGGAGTACCACAAGAAAATGGCAGTTTTGAAGCTCAACACAATAGCTTGCAAAGCATTAATACTATATAGCATTCTACTGATGAGAGAGTGCAGAGTGTAAGATTTTTGGATATGAACAACCACATGATAAAGAAATATGGAAGGAGAGAAGAAATGTCATCTTCTGGCCTGGTGCCAGAAGCTGAGATAGAGGCCACACAGAGCTCTACCCACTCAGCAAAACTCAGTGTTGCTCTAAAGTTCACTGGATATGGAAGGAATGTCCCCAGCTTGATGAGGGAAAGACAGGGAAGACCTCCTCAGGGACTTCTTACTCCATGTCTGCGGTTTCTCTGGGAAGGTCAGCTTCATGCTTTACTGTCTTCCTTAGTCATGGCTTGCTTGACTGCAAGAAATAGAAACCCACTCCAACAAGCAAAGCAATGGAATAACATCCAGCAGAGAGAATTAATAAACTATGGCTGCACGCAACTACATGGTAAATTCCATAAGCACAATGTCAAGCAAAAGATTCCAGAGACTGAATGGTTCATGCTTTGGGATTGCATTTATATAACAATGCCAAACTAATCTACAGTGTGATAACTGAGAGGAAGTCATTGCAGTTGTCCAAGGAGCCTGGACAGAGTGGGAGCAACAGAGATGGAAGCAAGCTGATGGTTCTGACAGTTTCCAGAAAAGAAGTCTTGGGCCTGGAAGGCAATGCAAGAGTTGCACCTTCAGGTTTCCTTTCTGAGCAAGTAGGGGGTGTGCCAGGTAGTGCCTGATGGCCCAGGGTGAAGAGCCTTGTGTCAGCACTCCTTGCTGCTCCCTCCAGCACCTCCCCTCTCATTTATCAATCAAGTCAGGAGCTCTGACAGTGCTTTTGTTTTATGGCCCACCAAAGGCAGTGCTCTGTACTGGGGGAATGGGGACCTTCAGAGAACCTCACAATCTAGTTAGAGGAAATTGAATACTACAATAGAGCACAAATAGAAACAGAACAAGCATAATTTAATAAGCTCTCTGGAAAAAGACTCAATCTGGTAGAGTTATACCATTTGAAGGAAGCTAAAGATACACACTCAGAAAGAGAGAGAGATAAATATTAGTATGGATCAAGAGTCTAGCAAGAATGTTAATTTGGAAACATTTCATAAATTTTCACAGTCAACATAAATCATTTCCAAGGACCATAGGTGTCTCAGTTGGTTAAATGTCTGACTCTTGATTTCAGCTCAGGTCTTAATCTCAGGATCATGAGTTCAAGCCCTATATTAGGCTCCACACTGGGTGTGACGTTTACTTAAACAAACAAACAAAACATAAATCGCTTCAATAATTGTATCTGCTCTTCACACATGAAGAGGTTAGAATCAGCAAGGAAGCCAAAAAGACTCCATGAAGGTGAACAATAGAAAAGATAAAGAGATAATGGAGGAGAGGAAAGAGGCAAGAGAGGTCTACCTGTAACCGAAGTACTTCGGTAGACCATTCAGTGACTTTAAGTGAAAGGTATACCGAAAGTTTACACAATCTTTGCTAACCAATTGCATGCATGCTCTGCTACCGTCAACATCTGCACCAATGTGCCCTCCCACGTATGATGGCCATAAACACAACGCAGTATTTGTATGGGGAATAGCAGGGCAGGGGTAAGGGCTGGAGGGTAGAGTTCACAACAGATTGTTAAATTATGACTTAACATTAGATGAGAAACTGAATCGATGCTCTAGACCCAGTCCTAGGACAGACATTCTGCATCTGCATGCCTTTTAAACCCTAGCAGAAAGAAGCTGGGGCACTCAGAGTGGACTCTTCAGGAACAGTAAAGGTTTTGGGGTAACAGCAGAAATCTCAGAGCTATCAGAAAGTACAAAGCTTAAGAATAACACATTACAACTAGTAAGCTTGGCGATTTGTTTATTTGCTCTTAAATCTTTTCCCTGTCCTTCCTCTACAAACTTCACTTACTAGACTCACTTGCCAACTAACTTCTGGCTTGGTTTAGTCAAATAAAAGGCACTGGGGAGACTGGAGAGCAGGGGGAAGGTGAATCAGAGTGTTTATTCCCTTTTCTCTCAGCTTCATTGACTGTACATCCTTTCTGGTTTTTGCTCCTATCCTGAAGCCTCTGCTGTCACTTACCTCCTGTGGGAGGCTCTGATCATTTCAATTCTTCTCTTGCCTTCCTGGCCCTACTAAGACTAATAGCAGCTTCAAGTTTTTGTCTCAGTGGCCTTTGTTTGGTTTTTCAGCTCTTACAACACCACTGTAACTAGTTCTCCATATTAGCTCCTTCTACTAGAACACCCTGCATGGCATCTGTACCCATGATTGAACTATGACTGATACCATTGGAAAGCACTTCTACCATAGTATATGTGGTTATCAGGCTACTGCCCCACAAAAATTTCCCTCAGGAGTTACTGGAGAAAGGGAGACATGGAGGGTGGTTTAGAATTCCATCGTCATTGTTTTCATATTTTTAAAGGAAGTTAGAGAGTCCTGGAAGAGGCATCAGAGAGCACTGGGGAAATGACAGAAGAGCTGATGAAATGTTCAAGGAACTCTGGATTCTGTTGTCCACATCAAGAAGAGGGACAAACAACCTAAAACAAGCAACCTGTGGGGGACACTATTAGGTACCAAAAGCATATGGGTTTGTATGGTGTGTAACAGGGGAGGAATAAAGTGAACTGTGACTTGGAGCACACTAGGCAAATGTCATGACAGAAGAATGTCTCACCTGGAAGGTGAGAAGGCCTTCTCCTTGAAGTGGCTCATATGGAAAGGCTGAGAATCTGAAAGTACTGTAATAAAGCTCCCCCAAAGGATGTAGTTCCCCCTCATGGCTGCCATCATAGCTGTTAAAGATGACAGAGGACTTCCCAACTTGATTACGAATCTTCCATTTTCAGAATGTAGAGTCCAAAAATCAGGACCGGTAAGCACTTTATTTGTGGTCAGTCTCGGGCTGAATGGGCTGGTCCCAGGCCTGTTTTTCTATAGATCCATCCTTCATATTTCCTCTGACTGACTCCTTCCTTCCTTCCTTCCTTCCTTCCTTCCTTCCTTCCTTCCTTCCTTCC
>NW_026739490.1:1922463-1956905 GCF_022355385.1 Mustela nigripes
GACTTTATTCGTTTATTTGACACAGAAAGAGCAAGAGAGAGAGAGAGCATAAGCAGGGACGGGGAAGGCAGAGGGAGAGGAAGAAGCAGATTCCATGTTGAGCAGGGAGCCCAAAGGGGCTCGATTCCAGGACCCTGAGATCGTGACCTGAACTAAAGGCAGACACTTAATAGACCGAGCCACCCAGGTGCCCCCTTCTGATCTGCTCTTTATCTTGGAAGGAGGGGGTTGTTCTTGTCATGTTGCATTTTTTGTATCCTACATCAGCTGGCTTGGCCAATGGGAACCATTACTGGGAGATTAGAGGGAGACAGGAAGAGAAAAACCAGGGTATTTCTCCCCTTCCTTCTCTGCCTTGGGCAGCATCCCTCCCATGGGGTGCATCTTCCTGGTGGGCTTTCTATGTGGCCTGCTGGGGTTCCATCTTTTGCCATGTGATCCCAGTTCTTTATTGGTTGCCAATAAAAGCACCTCTTCCCTCTGTCCTTCCAGCAGGGGTGGTAGAGGATTCCAACTGTTACTCATTTCTGGGTTGTTTCATTGTACTTTGTTTGGTTTCCAGATTCTATCGCTTGTGTAATGGATTTCTTGCATTGTATTACTTCTGTTTTAAATAATCAAGTGGTTTCTGATCCCTAGTTAGACTCTGACTAATACACTTACCAAATTCAGATGCCACATAGGCTAGAGAGAATTACAGCAAGCAAAGGGGTATCAGGTAACTACAGCTCTTGATCCCAGATCCAAAAAGCAAGATTCATACATCTTTCCTGAGATCCACTGCATGGCTAATTCTCTTCCTTCAGTCTTTCAAAATAGAAAGCCTCAAAACAAGTTGTCAAAAATTTCACCTTTTAGTGTTTTTCTTCCTGTATCTGAGAACTCCAAATAGTTGTCTTAAAACAAATTATAACATTATGTCTCCTACTCTGTTTTATAAGTAAAGGCATGGTGGAATTTCAAGGCTCAGAACATTTAGGTAGCTGTAGGTCTCAATGGCTCAATAGGTCAGATTTTAATATTATTATGCATTGACTTTTAATTTAACCTTAATTTAACTTTTAAATTTTAATTAAATTTAAAAAACTAATATGCAATAAAGTTGACTTTTTTTAGTACACAGTTCTGAGAATTGTAACATATACAGATTAATGGAACCACCAACACCACAAGAATTGAGAAAATTCTATCATACCAAAAAACCACCATGCTATCCCTCTGTGATCATATTTTCCACTCACCCCTAATTTCTGGCAGCCACTGATCTATTCATCCATCTCCACAGTTTTCTCTTTGTGATAATTTTATATAAATGGAATCATACTGTATGTGATCTCCTGAGACTGGTTTCTCTCTCCCTCAGCAAAGTGCCTCTGAGACACATCTATGTAGTTGTATGTATGCTAATCTTTCCCTTTTTTTTTTTTAAAGATTTTATTTATTTATTTGACAGAGAAATCACAAGTAGATGGAGAGGCAGACAGAGAGAGAGAGAGAGGGAAGCAGGCTCCCCGCTGAGCAGAGAGCCTGACGTGGGACTCGATCCCAGGACTCTGAGATCATGACCCGAGCCGAAGGCAGCGGCTTAACCCACTGAGCCACCCAGGCGCCCCTAATCTTTCCCTTTTTATTACGGAGTAGTATTTCATTGTAAAGATATACGACAGTTTGTTTTTCCATTCATTTGCTGCAGGACACTAGGGTTGCTTAGAGTTTCAGGCAATCATGAATAAAGCCACTAAAATCACATACAGATTTTTGTGTGAATGTAAGTTTTCATTTCTCTAGGATAAGCACCGAAGAGTAGGATGGCTACTCTGGTAATAAGGGTATGTTTAACTATTTAAGAAAATGCCAAATCATTTTCTAGAAGGCTATACCATTCTGCACTCCCACAGTTTCAGGTGCTCTGTATCTTTGTCAGTACTTGTATTTTCCACGTTTTAAAAACTTTGGCCTCAAAGCCGTACAGTAGTATCTCATCATAGCTTTAATTTTCAGTTCCTCAAAGACTAATAGCATTGAACATGCTTTCATGTGCTTAATTGTCATCCCTATATCCTTTTTGGTAAAGTGTCAGTTTTTTGCCTATTTTTTTAAATGCAGTACTTGTTTTACTCCTGTTGAATTTTAAGAGTTTTTTTTTCTACGTTCTGGATATAAGTTCTTCGTCAATATGTGATCTGCACCAATTTTCCCAATCCATGGCTTACTTTTCATTTTTGTAATGGTATCTCTTGAAATAAAAACCTTTTTGACTTTGTTGAAATCTACTTTTTTCTTTTGTGAATTGTTCTCTTTTAAAACTTCTTTGCCCGGTTGTCTACTTTGCTCCATGTCACAAAGATTTTCTCCTATGTTTTCTTTTGGAAGTTTGTATCAAGAGTTTGGTAAAAATTACCAAAAGCATTCCGTGATAGTCGAGCAGCTATAACTAATTTATAACAAAGTTATCAGTATTTATATCACTAAAACTTACAATCAATGTGTGTGTATGCTTCTTTTTTCTGAAAAGTTGGTTGTTAAACACTTACCAGTACAGCACTGCTCTGAGAACACTGCTGTAAGGTAAACCCTGGGTTACAGTCATGAATATTGCACCTTGGTTCACCTGGATTCTAGTTCTGTGGATACCATCTACTCATTAACTTCATGTGAGTTACTTAAACTTTCACGACCTTAGTTTATATATATGTAAATCAGGTAAATGGGCACAACACTGACTTTGCAAGATTGTTTTATAGACCAAATCATCTCAGTTCTGCATAGTGCTTAACACTGTGCCTGGCACACAATAAACTTCAAAAAATGGTAATTACTGTATATTGGCCTGTTATTTCAAAACCTAATGTTCATAATGATCACAACTGTATTATTTAAGATACATTCTATTTTGTTCAACATATTTTTATCTAAAAAGACAAGAAAATAAGCAATATGATATAGATTGATTTTCATCCATGCTTAAAAATTTAACTGCTTAGGCACATTTAAAAAAGGACATAGTATATGGAAGTTGCCTATAAATTTCCTTAGCTAACAAACACAAATTATTGCAATTGAGCTTCCTGGCTCCCAAAGTGTGTTCTAACGCCAGCCTCATCACATCTCCACAACCAAACCTCCATTAACCATGAACATTTCTGTAACTGTTGACTGATTCAGCCATGAGCTCTTTCTGTTTTATAGCTGGCCAAAACACTTTTCCTTGTCTTTACAAATCAATTTAAGCTTCCCAAGGACATTTAAGCTTCCCAAGGACAATTTAAGCTTCTCAAGGGAAACTGACCAGCCCAAGGGCAGTCTAAGGAACTTCTCTGTTGTCCTTATTAACCTGTAACCAGCAAGCTGGTTGCTTTTCCTGTTTGCCAGTTGCCTTTGTAGCAAAATGTTCCCTCCCCTCAGACACTCTCTGAGCCTCACTCTGAGGTAGGAGCAGGATAACAGGAAGTGAGAGAAACTGGTTTGTGCTGTAGTCAACAGTACAGAGGTTAATGTGTCGCTAAAGGAAGGTTCAGAAAAGGAACAACTAAGATAACACAGTCCTTCCCATGATTTTGAACCATGCCAGTGCTTTTGTACTAGTTTTTATGCAGAAATACTTCCCTAATGGTTTTGCCAAACAAATGCACAGTATATGTACTGGTTTGTATCTGTACATGTATTCATAGCCACATAGATATAATGTGATTCTGTGTTAAAAAGACATTTAATGACTAGTTTCTTTTGTATCAAAGCCAAGAGAATTTGCAATTTGATGTGTGTGCTTAATAAAGTATATTTTAAAGAACTGATTTGCCCCTGGGCAATAAAGACTTAGCAAAGGTATACATTGCTTCTCTCATACCAAGTGTCTGAGAGTAAACTAGATAAATCACTGGATAATGTATGTAACTCTCTAGATATGACATGGTCAGCTTGTTAGAATATGTAATAAATAGGATATGAATTATGGAGAAAATGTTTGTTTTTGACTTTGGGATATATTATGTGAGTAATTTCCTTGGCAAGAAATTATCTGTCCTTCTTATGGGCACTTCCTTCTGGTTGTGTAGTTTGTCATTGTCAATGCCCAGAACTGAACATAGATACCCAAAATGACCCAAGCAGTGCATGATACAATGGGATCAACATTGCTGGGGCAGTTTAGTTTTCATAAAACAACCTAGAGTTGCATTAGCTTTTTAGATAATTTAATTAAGAAATAATTGAATATGTAGACAACTAAAACTTTAATTATTTACCACTGAAACAAATTACCTCATAATTACTTATGTAACTGAGATTTTGGTGCCAACATTGAATTTTCCATCTATCCTAACTGAATTTAATTTTGTTAGTTTAAGCCTACTCCACTAGCCTATTGAAATCTTTTGAACTTCTAGCCTATCAATATTAATCATTTCTCTCAATTTCATGCTTTAATAGACATTTATGTTTTAAGGGATGTTCATTATTTTTGTCTACTCAGAATCTCCTTTTTGTAACAAAGATCTCTTTTTTTTTTTTTTTTTTTTTTTTTTGAGAACCATTCTTCTTTATTCTCTATCCAAGTACTTTAGATGGAGCTCATCTAATGCCCTGGTTCCATGAAGGGGAATGTGATTTTGGCCAGCTAATTAGAATATTCTATCACTCTGGCCAATCATTATTGATTCGGGATTAAATACATGACTAAGTCAGGCCATGAGAATCATCTCAGGGCTTCTGTTGGGATTTATTCTCTTCTGATGTTACTAACCTGACAGAATGTAAGAATGGAATTATGAGGGTCATCTTTAACATCAGGTGGAGAAGCCTGTATAACATAACACCAACAGAAAGGAAACAGAGCCAAGAGATGATGAGAAAGACAATACTTTTATCACATCAGGCAAATTTTATAATTTAAGCTATGCTTGTAGCTTCACTCGTGAAATTTTTTGGTTGTGTTTCTGCCACTTACAATTAGAAAAGCATTACCTCTTCATTTTTCCAGTTCAAATGCCTCCTTATCATGTTGAGCTAGAAAAGACTATAGCACTCTCTCTCAAGAGTTTGATCTTTGTTGAGATTCAATTCAATGTTTTCATATTGTTCTGTTAGCTATGAATGTATCTGTCATCTGCCAGTTTCCGTTTTTCTATCTTGTTCCAAGAATATCGTAAGACTCTCACAAGGACTTTGATAATAGATTACCGACATAATATCTACTTGTCCAAAAACATTTTTGAAAAAATGAAAGAGGCAAGCATGTCACGACTCCAATTTCTTTCTCAATTTGTTGTAGTTTAGAACCCTGTTTTCCTTCCAAAAAAACATACTGATTTTCTTTTAGAGAATGAGCTATAATCCTCTTGTGTTTGTAGCTTTAGCAAACGGGCAAATCTAGCTTCCTACCTCATAATCACCCAAGGGTCCAGAGCCTCCCTTTATCGCCTTTATAGGGTCAGGGGGCAGAGATGTGACTAGGCTTGGCCAATCACAGCTTCTCTCTAAAGACTTGGGATTTTTGACCAGTTTATACCAAGATGAAGGTATGGTTGTTTGCTCCTTTCAATTATACAATACAAACTAGGCTTTTCTTTCTATAAAATGGGCCTCCCAATTTCTGTTGCCTACAAACTAACTAACACATGAAATATTATTGTTTTTCTAAGAACTTACCAATGACCCAATGATTGTTCTGTCCAATGATCAAGCCGATAAATTTTTCCAGGAATTTCTTTAATTCATTGGTGTCTCTAATCCGTCTTTTTCTCTCCGTGGAGATGTGTAGACATCCCATCTTTTCTATAGGAAATCTCTCTCATGTAGGAAACTCTCTTACTATCCATGATTTCCCTAAAGTTGGTAAGAGAATTCTACATATCACATGCTGTTCCAATACCCCTGGATAGATTTCACCTGAAGATTTATTTGAGTGTGTAAAAAACTTGATAATATTTTCTTACGTTCTTTCTCTAAGTTGGCTTCAACCGACTTAGGATAGTTTTCAAAGCTCTTTACACTTTAGAGATGATTATTTGTGTCAAGAAAAAGAGAGGAGAAATAAAAGAAGAAATGTTAGTTGTTTCTCTAATCTGAAATAAGTTTTGCTTCAGTCACACTGACTTATTGCTTACTTGATCTTGAGCACGTCAGTTCAATCATGGTAGGGTTTAAATCACTAATCCATGAATTGGTGATGGTAAACTCTACTTTTTACATTTTGTTAAAGGAACTACACATTGTAGAAATTAACTAAAGGTAATTTTCTACACTTCTGTCCTTCAAGCAGGACTTCTGTAATATCTGCCTTCTTGTCCTTGCTGCACACACAGTTCTGAAGGTCTTTCTCTGTGTTTGACATTACTTCCGAGACATAAGGCATTCTAGGATTCAGGTTTCCCTTGCTTAAGCTTGAGCCAGAAACAAGCATTATCTTCTTGGTACTGCTCTTAGAAATGAGTTCTGATTTCAGGGAGAAGTTCCTAAAAACTTGAAAATGAGAAGAATAAGCTTGCCATTGAGAGTTTACACTATATAAATTTACTAATGATGGATCAGAACAGAAGTCAGCAAAGTCATCTTATGCTATAATGTCACTTGCGTCAATGGTTCCCATACACTGGGAATTCATAAACAAGTAAAATTTCAAAATGAAATAAAATCCAGGGTTGCCAGGTTATAAATTTGCCAAGGAAGGACATTAGAACAACAAATAATAAAATATCATGAAGGATGAAATCCCTTTCTCCAGGGATCAAGGAGTAAAATGGTCCATGCTAAGCATTTAATCAAATCCTAACAAGCTGTTATGTCAGAGTTCTGCCTAGTCTTTGTGTTGCTGAAAGAGCAATTATGGGATATGGCTGAGTATAACCAGTTTCTTATTTAAGGAAATCTAAGCAGTCACAATTTGAGGATGGGTGTGGACAAGAGCTTCAGGTGCTGGTGATGTAAATAAAGTGACCCTATTTCAGATAATAAAGGAACATCTAGTGACCAAGCTTGTTTGTAGAAAGGCAGCCTTGCTCATTATGAGCCATAGTAAAATGCTTTTCTTCATCCTAATGGACTTAGTTCATATGTTATAAACTGTACTTTCAGAGGTGCCTGGCTGACTCAGTCAGAGAGCATGTGACTCTTGATCTCAGAGTCATGAGTTTGAGTCCCATGTTGGACGTTAATATCACTTAAATAAATAAAACTTTATAAAAAATGTAATACTTTCAGGTAGGTCTGACTGTCCTTTTCAGCTCCACAAAAATCATATTGCTTGTGCAGATTCACTTTACTCATAAATATTCCTTATTTGGCACTTTAGGCATATGACACTTCTACCTTTAGTTTACACCAGGGATGGATAAACTATATCTCTAAAGGACAAGATAATAAATATATTAAACTTTTTGGGCTATATGGTTTATGTTGTAAATACTCAACTTTGGCATTGTATCATGAAAGCAGTCATAGCAATAAGTGAATAAAGGAGTGTAGTTGCGTTCCAATAAAACTTTATATACAAAAATTTGGCCTCCAGGGCCATAGTTTATCAAATCTCTGATCTAGATTATAGTGTTTTTCATAATTAATATTTGACCTTAGAACATGCTATATATCTTTGATGGATGTAAATACATACACAACCTGTCTGGCCAATCAGGAAGAATGCATGGCTTTATCTGTAAGTCATCTGATTGGACTTTCCCCTGGACTCACGGAGTGTCAAAGACCACCTTGAACACTTTACTATAGTGCTTACCTCAGGGTAGCATTCCAAACTGAATAAATCAGACTGATGAAAGTGCACAATGCATAATGGAGAAGAAACCATAAAAAACAGAATTTAGAAAAAGCAGCGTTTTGAAGAAAGGCCTCCATTTGAAATCAGGAGAGTAATATTAAGTAATCCATGTGTCCATAAGAGACAACATAAATAATTTACTGATAAGCTTTTCCCTTGAGCCCTATAGATAATAATTTTGGAGCAATTTGGGGGGAGTTTTTTTTTTAAGTCTCTTATTATTTTTAGAAATCTCAAATGCTTAGGAAAGCTCAAATGAAATTCACTAAAATCCATTTTAGGAAATTTTCTCCTCTTCTTGGCACACAACTTAATTATAAGCCCCTTGCAGGCAGGTGAAGGCCACATGATTGAGCTCATATCAATGGGATGTGGGTAAGTGAGGTAAGCCCTTTCTAGGATAGGCTCATAAAGCATCTGTTATTTATGATTCTTCCTCATTTTCTCCTTCTGTAGTAACCACAAAGCCTTGTGCTGAAGATGGCAGAGTATAAGATGGAAGAAGCCTGAGCCCCTGAGGTACCTCATGAAAGAGATCTAATCAGTAGAACTGCCCAGGACTTTATGGGAATGAGAAGTTTTTACTGCATTAAGTTCCTGATATTTGAGATGTGTATTAGCAGCTAACCTACCTGGACAAATATATGGATATATAACTACAACCTAGTGTCTAGATGGGACAGAGAAAAGAGGAACAGACCAAGGAGAAGAGGGAAGTGTGGCCAGTGCAAAGAGAGAGACAGTCCAAGGAAGGGCTCTATCCATGATCTACCCACACCATGGTCCATGTGGAAATGGGAACTCAACAAGGAACTAAGGAGCAACTGACAGTGGATATTTCAGGACAGACGCTCAAGAAGGTGACTCCTGAAGGGAAGAAGTTCAAGTGTGGTATGCCTACACATGAACAATCAGAGCGGGAATTATATGTTGGCGTTCCTATAAACGTGTTCTTATTTTACTTATACTTGTCACACACCATTTAAACTTTATCAAGGATCAGATTCTGTTCAGAGAACCAATTGAAAACTATCATCCCAGGATGACATAATGGATTTTTCAAAAGAGTGTGGTCAGTCATGGAAACAGGGACTAAATGAAAAACAGAGGCCATCACTGGTTATGTCTACCCTAGCATCACCCAAGGAAGAAAAGGTCATAATCAGGCATCTTCAGCTATATCCCATTCCTCTGGCAAGAACATTCTTAATACAAAAATGGATGCACAGAATGGCTAGTCATCAGACTTTTGATGTTTCCTGTTGACAAAATATTCTCACTGTAAAGTAGATGAATCAGGCTATGTTAGCCACTATTAAATATTTAATTCATCTAGTTCCTCTTGTTCTGATTCCAGAATGCACACATCATGATGACCTCAAAGTTCCTCACTCCTCAATACTTACAGGGTTTATTATAAATTATAATTAGCATTTAAGTTTTATGCCACCTTATGGATTTGGGTAACTCATAAGGTAGCCTAAAAGTTTTATGCATCCATCATATAAGCTGGGATAACATAAATTTTGTTCTGAAAGATGCAGTTGTTCTTGGTGAACTAGCAAGTTTAGGTTCCTTAGTTTGCAAAGTTCACTTCTAGACACCAGACTGTGGCACTTCCACCAAGAAAGTAAACACCACCCACTGAGAATTTTCAGCAGATAGCTTTTCCTCTCAAGTCTTCTGTAAAGCATGCACCACACAAAGCTGATATAAGCACTTTTCTTATTTGCAATTCTATTGTTCTATCTTTCCACATAGTCTTCATGTGGAAGAGGAGGCTTCAACAGAAGGTAATAGAACACCCAACTCTGAATAAAGGAACTTCAGGATTAGAAGGCCATCAATCCAGACAACCCTTGTAGGTCTTTTGACTCTATTCTCTCCTCTGTGTTAGCTTGATTCTCATGCATGTAACAGACCTGATTATCAAACAGACACAGCAATATCCAGAGATGGAAAAGACTAGGTCCTTCCCATATTCCTTTTTAAGAGCTATAAAACCTTTCCCAGAAACTTCCTAATGTGCTTCCTTTCAAATTTCACTGGTCAGAATTTTATCATTAATCTATACCTAAATTTGCATTAAAAATGAGACCACTTCATGTGGCTTAAAACAATCAAAGTCCACCTTCCTGGGTTAGAGATTCACCTGAATCTCTTGGGTTTACCTGAAGCCCTTGACTATAGTAGAAGGGCAGATACCTAAGCAAAATCAGAATTCTGCTACTAAGGAGAAAAATGTAAAAATGGATGATAGGTAATGTGGTAGATGTCTACAAATATGGCCACAACTTCTTGTATGTGATTATCACTTCTACTTTCCCTCCTGCTAAATCAAGGCTGGCCTTGTGATACGTTTTCACCAAGTGAATGTGATGAACTTATCTGTGACTTAAGAGTCCTGGAAGTTTCCTTTCTCACTCTTTTTCACACTTATGGCAGCATTACATTACAGCTGCCATGCAAATAAGCTTGGAAAGAACTTGTGGAGAGAGAAAGGTCTAGCCAGACCCTTGTTGTTCTGGCCACCCAAGCTGACTGAAGCCACCTTCAGACATGTGAGTGAAACTATCTTGAATGTTCTAGTGCAAGCCAAGCTCAAACTTGAATTTATCTGCATGAGTGATCCCAGGTAACACCACATGAACCATAAAAACTACAAGGGGATGAACCCAGCCAATGCCCAGAACCGTGAGAAATAATACATGTTGATTTTTAATCTACCAAATCAGAGTGGTTTGTTCCATATCCTAACAGTTAACTATCTTAGTTCATTTAAGCTGCCATAATGAACTACCATAACATGGATGGCTTATAAATCACAGAAATTTATTGCTCACAATTCTCAAGGCTGGAAGTCCTAGATCAGAGTGCCAGTATTGTCTGGTAAGGGCCCTCTTCTGGGTTGCAGACTTCTTGGTGGATTCTCAAATGACAGAAGGGAGCAAACAAGGGAACTCTCTTAGGCCTCTTTTATAAGAATACTCATCCCATTTATGAGGACTCTGCTCTCATGACCTACTCACCTCCCAAAGGCCCACCTCTTAAAACCATCAACTGGGAGGGTTAGGTTACAACCAATGAATTTGTGGGTGGACTCATTTAGACCATGGCAGTAACCTTGTAAATGTTCCCCATATTTTTGTATTCACAGTGGACTTACCTCCACTATCACTTTTTTTTTTTTAAATATATATAGGTCTTGTGTCTTTTTTTAAGGTAATATCACTAAGAACATTTAGCCTTACATTTAAAAATTTTTGATAATATCTTTCATTTCCTTTGTCATGTTCTTTTAGATTTGTGCACACATTCAGGCTTAGATAAGAAAGCAAAATTGTGTTTCTGGAGGAGTATATATTTCTGGGATTCTTTATATTTGAGAACAGTTCAACTATGTTCCTTGAGATAAAATGTGAGTCAACCACAGCCCTGGACAAAACCAACCAGCAATGGATCTGTGCACAGGAAGCACTCAGTCATACTAAAATGCCCCCTGAACTGAAATTGGCAAGATGCACTGCTACCTCTCTGTCTGTGCCCTTATTTGACCTTTGTGTGGATATGAGCTGATAAACACCCATATGTTGTCCTTGGATGGTGTGATGGATAGACATTCTTTTAAAAATGCATTTTGATGTTAGGGATAGATCCCTGATGATAAACAGCAAATACTTGTAAATTTAGGATTTACAAGTCCTAAATTTGTAAATTTATGCAAATGTATAATCTATTCAGGTTTCTGCATCACCTCATTAAGTTTCAGAATGAAAGACAGCCAGATAGATAGACCTGGTTTATGAATTTAGAGGACTAGAAAGATCCTGGATACACCATTCTCCTTACAATTAGGCAGATCAAAATCTAAACCACTTACACAAATAGCACTCTCTCCTTTAGAGAATTCCAGGGAATAAACACCCTCTTTTTTCCATGTAACACAAAGAATTGTTAATGGAGACCCTATTCCACTCCATCCCCATTTATCCAACACAGCACAGACTCAGATGAATTTGAGCTAGTCCTTAATGCCATAATCTCAACCCATTTTATCTTTTTCTGAACTTCGTAAATAAAACAGCAATCCTCCCTACCTTCATGTGCTACTTACCAGTAAAGAGGTAAGGAACAATGGAATTCTACTGCAGTGAAAAATGCTTGCAGTCTAACACTGAGGACTTGTTATAGCATCTTTTATAAAATGCAAAATGTAAAATACCCACAAATGGAAAAGATTACTGACAAAAGCAGCTCCTCTCTAAATCATTGAGCTATCATGTGATTTATAATCTCTCTGAAGCTCCTCTTCCATAGGGAGGTGATGAGGTTCAATTTGGCAATAAGTGCCTTAACGGTAAAAATATGCAAGAAACAGAATGGTAAATGGGGAGTAAGGAAAATTCTAGAATAGGTTACTTCTTGTGCCATCCTGGATCCCAAGTCACAAAGTAAAGAATCAGAGGCATAAAACTCTTGTAAAATTCATTATAGCCATAGTCCTAGCAAGGGAGTTCTTTTTGTTAATAGTCATTAACATATTCAGTTGAAATACTAATTTAGTTGTTGTATCATCAAATATCTGATTGCAAAGTGATGTCTTTAATCAGACCACTTGTAGGTAAGCAGTATTTTTCATGATTTTAAGTTTCACTGTTCCATTCATTTGGGCCTATGAAATTAACACCCATTTCTTCATTAATCTTTCACATTTAATCATGTAGCTGATAAATCACACAGCCCCAAAATTTGGAATAGCAAGAAGTAAATATAATGATATAATAATAAGTGAAGAAAAAAATCCCAGAAACAAATACCATCTGAGATATATAGACAGTATTTTAAAAACACAAATGTAGAAATAAAACCGGAGGGAAGTTCAGCCAAACGTAGTAAGTGTCACACACGGATGGGAGTATAGTATGTGCACATGCTTACGTGTGTCTATGTTTTATCATTTTTTTAACTTTATTATATTTTCAAAAAATTATAATGCAAAAACCCTCTCTTTCCAGAACGATAGATCAAGATAGATCGGTTGACAAAGGCTACATACCCAAGAGCCAAAAAAGAGAAAAAAAAAAAATGGAAAAGGAAAATTCACAGATTAAAAGAAATTATTGGGAGTCTATATCCTAAAATCTAGAAAGCTTCACTTGAATCACTCAGAAAAAACAACAGAGATAAAGGAAAAATAACTGAGCCTGACTGATTTTTATCATTCTCTTTGGAGAAAATCACCTGCATCAAGACTTCAACATCAATGCCAGAGCACAGGCAGGTAGTAGAAGAAGCCATGGAGAGTATAGCCTTTGTGGTCAGATGGCCTCGGACTCCTGGCTCTGCTACTTCCAAGGTTTTGATTATGTTCAAAACACTTTATCTGCTCTGAGGCTCAATTTTCTTATCTGTTAAATGGGGGCAAGAATAGTGTTTGTCTCAGAAGGTTATTATGAGAATTGTCAATATAAGTAAGGCACTTAATGCAATGTTTGCTTCATATTATTACTATGAAAACATCATCTTCCCTCACAATAAAGAGGATGCTGTTTGCAGCAGTTAAATTATAGGATGGGGAAAAACATCAAACATGTTTGAGTAACATATTTCACAGAATTCTAGGACATTTGCAACTCTAAGCTTTTAAAGATAAATATACTGAATGTTTAAGCCATACGTAGCTTGTGAATTTTAGGGAAAATTTATAATATAATAAAGGTGTCTCTTTTATGGTCACTGTGAGAACCTCACAATGTTTTAAGGCTCCCTGGTAATAAACATAATTTTATGCTTCATTTTCCAAACAGATTTTAAAGATCTTACTGATGTCCTGGTAAATATTTTACAATGGACTCTTTGAGGGGAAACACAGTCTTGATTTGAAGTCTTTGCCAAATTCCATGGGCTAAATACTCCAATAATGGACAGTTTCAATTACCAATCTGATGTCAGTGAGCCAGCACTTGGGAAGAAATATGCAGAACACCATTTTTTAGTATTTCTAGCATAAAGACACAATAGACTTAATCTACCTCAATAGTATAGATAATGGTAAAATATAGTAAAAAATTAACAAGAAATGGAGTTTGGAGAATGTATTGCCTGAGTTTTTATATAATTAATTATAAGTTTATATGAATTTTTTAAAAAAATAATGGCTATGTTTAACAACCAGCTCTCAAAATTCCTGAAAATTTAGCAACTGGCTCTCTCAAGCCACTGTGGGCTGGCTGCAAAACACCATTCTGCACCCGTTACCATACAGGACAGGAAGATGAATGACTAAAGAAATATTCAAGCATTTACTAAGTGCCCATTCTGTGGGACTCACGTCCATGAACATTACTTCACTTGATAATACATATGTGGTCAAAGCAGGTCATTATTCCATTTTACCACTATTCCACTTTACTGAAGAGGAAATTGAGGCCCAGGGAGGTTAACAAACCAACCAAAGTCAAGGTTATGAAGGGATGTCACAGATATCACATACTGAGTCTCCACAACAGAGCAAGCAGGTAACTTGACAGATGGAAGCAAGCCAAGCTGGGTGCAAGAATCTGAGCAACTGAAATGGGTAGGAGCTAAGACCAGCAAAATTAATAGCTGGAATTTTTTGAAACACTGACTACTAAGCATTGCATATACGAACTCATTTAATCTTCAAAATGACTATGAAGTGGGTATCTTATTATCTCCGCTGTCTAGATTAGGAAATCAAGGCTCAAAAATTGTCTAAAGTCACACCGGTAGTAAGTGGTGGAGCTGGACTAGAATCCCAGCCAGTCTGTGACCAGAGCCCACATTCTGGTCCTCTGTGAATGCCTCGTTGAAAGGAACAACTACTAGTCAGCTTGGGTGTGTTGTTTTATAAAAATGTGGGTCAATATAACCAGATCTTCCAATTTATCAAGAAAAAGATGGAAATCTGGACTTTTATGTGACAGAGACTGATCTTTATTTCATTCTGGAAAATTGTGGGTCAACGGGTTTTAGACTCATCCTTCCTTCCATTATTTTCTCTTTCTTATATAGATGTTGACCCTTCTATTTCTATCCACTATGACTGGTAACATTTTTTTTTTAATGACTGTGAACATTTATATACATATTTCTACCTCCTTCTCCATTCCCAATACATTTTTTTTTTTTTTTTTTTTTTACGATTTTTATTTATTTGACACAGAGAGAGGGAACACAAAAGAGGGGGAAGCAGGCTTCCCACTGAGCAGAGAGCCCGATAGGGACTCAATCCCGGGACCCTGGGATCATGACCTGAGCCGAAGGCAGACACTTAACAATTGAGCCACCCCAGCGCCTCTCCATTCCTGATACATTCTAAAGTTCTTCAACTTCATCTTCTGGCTCAATTAAGAATTTTTTGGCTCTAAGCATTCTGTAATTCAACCCAGTGATCAATTTGGCACTCTATAGAAGTGGTTCTCAAACTTGAATGCCTCAGAGTTACCTGGGAGTGTATCTTAATACACAGATGCCTGAGTCCTACTCCCAGAGTCTGACTCAGCATATCTCAAGTAGATAAAAGAATCTGCATTTCTAACAAGCCTTGGGGTGACGTTGATGCTGTTCGTCGGGGGATCACACTTCATGAACCACTGCTTTACCCCAACTCTTCTATCTTTTATACTTATTTATACTTTGATTTTCCTTATAATTGATTGTTTCTGTTCCTTGTTATCAAACTCTGTCATATCACTTGGCTATATTCATTTAACTTATTTTAAATTCTTATTCTAAAATATTAATTCTATTTCATTTGCTATAAACTATTCAGGCAGTTTTGCCTTTCTGCTTTTCTTTTTCATATATGTAGTCTCTCTATACACATACATATATATTTTGATATTTCTATTTCAATATAAATATAAAATATACACACATATGTCAACTCTTCTGTGATCTATTTCCCTGGGGAGTATCAACAGTGTATACCCAGGGGAGGGGCCCTAGTTTATGCCCCTCCTAGTGATTTTAGGTGATGGATTGGGAAAAGCATATCAGAAAAGAGACTGAAGCCCTGAGATGGGCCATCACCACCTTGCCTCATGTGCCAACAGGATCCAAGCTCTCTTTTCCAACATGTTTGTAAACACCTGTCACCAAGGTGTAGGGGGGAAAGGGAGGAGGAAGTAGGAGAAGAGAATGTTCAAAGTCGGTAGGTCTGATTGAGGATTGAGGGGGGTAATATTCATCTCTCAGTTTAGTTTAATACAATCAAGACTGTGATGATGAGTTGTCGGTCAGCTGAAGATTTTGGATTTTGGGGGGATGGAAATATTTTAGTAGAATATTTGGAGGCTGCCTTAGGTGATGTGGTCTGAAATCTGAAGTCCAGATACTTGGGATTTTTTACTACCTTTTAAATCTGAAATCTGCACAACACTTTTGCATATGTAGGCTATTTAAATCAGGCCTTTAGAATCCAGAAAAACACTTACTATTCAAACTTTTTCATTAAAAAACATGTTATTGGGATTAAAACTTTTTCAGGACCAGTAGATTACTACTCACTAATACAAATTTCTTATGCACATCCAGAGTAACGAAATCAGTGAATGGGGAATTCCTATTCATAAAGGTGACAGGATGGAGTGGTGATTATCAGAGCAATTAAAAAATGTAGTTATGCTGGCATTATTCCAAGCCATATTCCATGAATATACAGCTAATCAGTTAGTACCACTTCCTCTAACAATGAAGCAAGACAAAGGTAATTTGCTATCTTACAGGCTCATCCTGTTGTAGTAGTTGTGATGACTTCTGGGAAGGCACTGGAAGCCATCTGCCATTGTTAATAGAGAGTGCTGATGCACATTTTATTCCTGCATATGCTTGGGATGTATAAATCCTAGAAATTCAGGAAGCACAATTTTCTAAAGAAGAACTGTGAAATGCTACCAGACATACAGGCCATAATAGCTAACATAATGATGAAGTCCCTGGGGCAAGTGCTCATGGCACTCCATGTTCTCTGTTTAAATAGTTCCCTGATAGGATGCTTTCTCTATGTGGAAGGCTGTGTATATTGTCTTTGTGGTAGACTACAAAAACAGCTACAGATTCTTCCCTGCTCTGTGTCCCCATCTTTTGTGATATGACTTCGTGGAGGCTTCTATCAAGAGTTGGGGCCTTTCTTCAGCCCTGAAGCTGGCCTGACCTCCTGACTTGGTTTGGCCAATGGAACAGTGGCAATCATGATGTAGGCACTTACACATTTAAGGCTCTAGATTGCCTTGGGACCCCCTCCACCATGGGAACAAGACTCGGCCAGCCTCCTGGTGCATGATCAGCCATGTGGAAGAGAACTAAGTTACCCTAGTCAACAAGGCAACTGATGCATAAATAAGCCCAACCAAGACCAGCCAAACGTCATCCAGATCAACAGAACCTCCTTGCTGAGTCCCTAGCAAATTAATGACCTGCAGAATTATGAGCTTAAAAAAGTTGTTGCCTGAAGTCACTGTGTTCGGAGTTATCTACTATGCATCAAAAACTAAGGGAACAGAAAACTTAATGTGGAGACAAATATGCCTGTGAGAAATATTTGAGATTTTTCTCCTTAGGCAACTCCTGAGAGCTCTTAGTTCTTCTGAGAATACCATATATAACATCCAATAAACATATGTCAGAGCACGTCTATGAGTGTAAGGCCTGGATGTTTTTCAAACATATAGTTCATGGCATAGGAAGGTTCTCTGTAAGTATTTATTGAATGTGTGAGACACATGTGAGTCTGTGTGGGTATAGTCTCTTCCATTACACTGTGTAGAAGTTTCCTAGTCATCCCCCATCCTTCCATCTTCTTGGAATTTAACATTTCTGAGCCTAACTTGAAGCTGTCAGTACTAGTAACTCTGCCTTAAGTCTGCTCTTGCCTCCAAAACCTGTTCTCCCCAAATACAGGAAAGGCCAGAAATGGCAGGTAATCAGTGCATACCCAGAGGCATCCCTTTATCAATGACTAAGTAATGTTGGTAGGTAAATATTCCATCTCCATCAAATGATAACTCTGAGGTTCATGTTCTGTACTGTCTTCCAGGATTCCTCAGGGTTTTAATTTCTAGTTGTCCACAGTGACTGGCTTAATTATGCATCCTTCATTATCTTTCTTCCCATGACCAGTATTTCCTGGGATCACCTTCCACATACATTATTTGTAGTCTTAACTCTGCTTCTGAGGAAAACAAAACAAGACACATGGAGGTGCTTAGAACTTTGGGTTTGTTCATTTCTATATTAAGGGAATGGAAAGCTAATGAAGACTCTTTTATCTTTTGGAGACAGATGGTACCTTAGGCATCCACTATACATGAAAAGGATACATGCCACAAGTATAATGAAGCCAGAGATAAATGCCCCTCTGTGATCCCAAAAAACCAACAATGCCAAGATTATTTTATATTATGAAAAGTTTTAAAGGATCTTTGGTAGCAAAAAAGACACACTGATATTAATGTTTCTAAAGAATATATATCTCATTATGAGAAATGAGGGGAAAGAATATAACTTTGTTGTGTGCTAAGGCCAATGCAATAAAGGGCAACTGGTTTCTTTTCTCAAAACAACTGTTCATAAGGTTCTTCAATTTATGATATATGGAACTTCAACACTTGTTTGGTGTTTTTGTTTATCTTGAAGTATAAAGTTCATAATAGATCTCTGAGAATAAACAGAGAGATAAGATATGCCTATCATATATAATAAGAAAAAAATTATAAAATTTGGTTAACTATAAAGAAATTTGATGTAACATCTACTTTTTCCTTATCTGCCTGTAAAAAATAGTCACCTGCCTTCTAACATCTTTAGTTTGTCCTATGGAACTAAAGTTCTCATATTTTTAATTCACCAGCTTCTGACATAAATTAAATAATATTTTAGTTACTTAAGAAAAAAACAATTGATTATACTAATTTCATTGCAATTGCTAAATCTGATATTCCCTAAACCTCATGCAAAAATGGAAAAGCCAAGCTGGATTTCTACTTAGTAGTGTGCTTCCAAACCCCTATTGGTTTGGACATAGGGAATTGGAGTCAGTAGATGAGCTTTTGAAAGAAGATCTTAACTCCAAGGTCTCAACTCTCAAATGGCATTATTTTTCATCAAATTGGCTCTAATTCATTATTACCAGCATGTGGAATGAACACACTTTTCTTCCGAGGCATAAGCCCTTTATAAAATAAAACTGATGTCTATATTATCTAACTTCCCATCCTCAGGTACAAACAGAATTCATTTTCTATACTCATTTGAGGACATAATCACTTATTATTTTATATTTTTACCCAGCTCTTGCATGGCTAGCCTTACCCAATGACATTTAAAGGTACTTAATGGAAAGACGTTAAATACATTTTCAATAGTATCCCCAACTGAAACAGTGCTGAATGTTCTGCGGGAATTCACTTTTTTTTCAATTGAATTAAATGTTTTCCATAATTTCTTGGCCAAATGTGAAATGTGCATTAGTAGAAAAATTACATTGATATTAAAATACCAACAGTACCTGAAAGTATTATTTTTATTACAGTAACATTTGTTCTCACTAGTTACAACAACTTTCTATGTAATTAAAATGCCATTCTCACTTCTAATGTAACTCCAGCAGAGCTGCCTTAACCATCACTCCTTTAAAGCACGCCAAAACTTATGTTGATCAAATAAAGAGCGGTTCATGTGGACCCAACAAAGCAGCATGAAAATTCTACTGAGAAATGCTAGTCAGTTATCGAAAGCTAGAAACGTTTGGTGAGAGTAAACAAATGTTATGAAGTTGTGTATTTACAGTTTGGTTTGCCTATCAATTTCCTCTTCAAATTCTACTGTGAAGTTTACAATGTAAAGTGGAAATCCTCTGTTTTTGTAAATGTGTCTCAAAGGAACTTAGAAGGTAGAATGTCAAGAATAGGTGGGAGCTTCCTTCCAATATGTTTTGGAATTTTATTTTATTTTATTTTTTAAGATTTTATTTATTTATTTGACAGAGAGAGACTACAAGTAGGCGGAGAGGCAGGCAGAGAGAGAGGGGGAAGCAGGCCCCCTGCTGAGCAGAGAGCCAATGAGAGGCTGGATCCCAGGACCCTGAGATATGACCCAGGCGGAAGGCAGAGGCTTTAACCCACTGAGCCACCCAGGCACCCCAGTTTTGAAATTTTAAACTATGAAAAATATTAAACTGGCATTATATATCAGCATTAAATCTCATTTTTAAAAAAATATATAAACTCACCACCTTAATAAGAATAATGACACTTCTGAGAAGAAGGTAATAATTCTCTTTTCAACAGAAAACAAAATTATTATTGAAATATTCAAGAAATAAGAATCAAATACATAACTTACATATTCTTGCACAAATACATAACACAAATAATTATAAAGCAAACTAACTTTTCCGGAACTGTCCAATAGCATTCCCTTTATTCCCAGCATCTGAATTCTCTTTATTCAAGCCATTAAAATGTCAGTTTTATAATATTACCATAATATGAACAAACTGGGATTGTATGCTTATTAGGCACCAAGCTTTAGTCTAAGTATACCATAACGTATTTTTAGTTAATATACATATGAACAGCCTGGTGAGGAAGACTTTATTTTTCTCATTTCATATATAAGGAAATGGAGGCACAGAAAGTTTGAGTAATTGGCCCAAAGTCACTCATTTGGCAGATCAGAATCTTGGGGATATAAGAGTTGGGAGTCAGATTCATGCATCAGGTACTGCACAATTTAGAACCCGAGGTCTGAGATCCAGTTGAAAGCACAGAGCACTTCCATGTGTAAACCAGCACAAGTCAAAACATCCCTGAAATTCAGTCATCCCTGCATCTGCAAATTGAGAGTGGGAACTCCAGGGCTCATCCCACACTAACGCAAGACAACCCTCTATACACTCTCTGTGCACACTAAAAGCATGGGAATGTACACTGGCAACAGCCACTTCTCTGCCTTTGCATCCCTGAGAATATAGACTCGAACTGTCCAATGTAGAAGCCACTAGCCACACATGCTATTGAGTGTTGAAATATGGTTAGTCTGATTGAGATGTGTTGTTAAGTATAAACCACACACTAGATTTCAAAGACGTCTCGCCAAGAAAGAGCTAAAATGCCTAATATTTTATATGAATTATATGCTGAAATGGTAATTTTTAAAATATCAGGTTAAATAATTACTAAATTAAATACTAAATATCAGGTTGAATATTACTAAAATTAATATCTCCCATTGCTTTTGACTTTATTTTTTATTTAGTTACTAGAAAATTTTAAATTGCTTATGTGGCCCACATTATATTTCTATTGGGCCGTACTGGCTTAGAGGGTGAGCAGTGAAGCAGAGGAGGGTCTGATGTGTAAATGTTACCATCATAGATGTACTCATGTTAATTTAGTTCAAGATAAAGTAGAGAACATTTCTGGACTTAAGAAGTTCTGAGCATTTTCTTTTTCAAAAATGGCTTTGTCATACACTTTCCTCTAAAAAGATCTGAGATAGTATTAAGAAAATATAAAATACAGAGAATGTATAAAAGTCACCAAGGCGATACTTATCTTTTATTCTTTTCTTTTTTTTCCTTCCTTTTTATCTCTCCCTCCCTTCCCCGCTTCTCTCTCCCTCTTCCTCTTTAATTCATGTAGGTGAAGCTCTTGGAAAAACCTGATTTATGGAGTCTGCCAATTTCCATGGTATAAATACTCCCTCCTGACAGATTTTCAAGTACCAACCCAATGTCACAGAAGTAGGGAAGAACTGTGGTACTGTACCATTAATATACTTCTTCTACCATACAGATATAATAGATGTAAGTAACCTAAAAGCATATATAAAAATAAAATAAGCAGGAAGTGATGAGTTACATGTATTTATTCTTTGTATTTAATACAATTTAACTGTAAGTTTGCATAATTTAATTTTTAATAAAAGCTATGTTTAACAAATGACTTGCCAACCTCCCCCCGCCCAAAAAAAGAATTCCTAGACATTCAACAGTTGACTCTTGGGAGCTCCTGCAAGCTTACCACTCTATGACATTTACTTGGAAATCACATGTAAAGGAACAACATCTCTTCCAAGACTCATAAGAAACTCCCAGAATATTCTTACTCCCAATCATTCAATTATCCACAAAAGCACAGCCCCGGCTCACAGTTATCATTTACAGAGATATGATACTGGAAAGAACAGAGCCAAGCTGTTTAGCAGAGTCTAACGTAAGTCATCTCAGTCTCATATAATCCATCTCAGAGAGAAACCCTTTAAGAGCCGCCAGGGAAGAGTCCTAGCATCCCTTTGTACTCTCTCAGGAAGTTCCTTCTTACAACTAACCTCAATCTCTTTTGCTGCAATAGAAGCCTATTCCTGTTTGCTCTGTGTTTAATGAAGGTAGGAACAGCTGGTTACCATCCCCTGCATTATAACGCTTTATGTAAGGAAATGAAACACCCCAAACTGGCTTCCAAATCTGCTCAGCTGTAAAAACAGCCTCTTCTTGAGCAAAAACAAACAATAAATTAAATGGAATTGGGAGCTGAGAAGTGCTGCGTATTTCACTCCAGGGAAACACCTCGGGCCAGGTTATAGCCTCGTCAGCACCTAGTGATCAAAGGCACATTTTCCCTGGAAATAAATTCAAGGAGTGAAACAGATGGGATTATTAATCAAGTTGCTGTTAGCATGTTGTGCCATTTTACAGAACATCCTTAAAGCAGGAGGCATCCTGGGCCTTATCTTGTAATAGGATTCTAAGATTTTGGCAAAATGCACGTTGCCCTCTGTGCTGACCCCCTTGCTTGCCATGTCCATTTTTATGAAAGTGAATGCAATAAATCAGAGCAGCTATAGAAGCTACACCTTAGGGGGTACACATGGGCCAATAGAAGTTCAAGTGCCAAATAATACACAAAACTATGCCACCCACATTTTCTTGGCAAAAGGTCTTATCTCTCTGGAAGCAACACTAAAAAGGAAAGGGTGAAAAGTCCATTCCCATTGTAGGGCTGGCCTAGCCGGAAGCAAAGTGGGGGCATTGGGAAAAGAAAGGAAAACAATAGCCCTAGTTCTAGTCAATTCTTAACAGTGTCCTAAGGCGGAAAAAAATAAATGGAGCTATGAAGTAGCAAAACCAAGGATACTCAGGAGACAGGTTTGCTCTTCCTTGATTCTGTGCTCCACAGTCTCTGATCACTGCTCTGAGCCAGTGCCTGATGTTCGTACCTTTGCCTGTCCCCCAGCAGACGTGGGATTCTTTATTTTGTGTAGCCCAAAGGGGTCATTTGTCTTCCATCTCACCTCTCACCCTACTTCATCATTCCTTTTCTGCTTTGATTTGGAAAGCCCAGATTTCAAAGCCAAATTCAGCCCAGAGGGCCACATAGGCCCTCGGGACATGTCAGACTCCCAGAAAGGAAGAACAGACTGAGTTTCTTTTGTTGAGGGTTGTTTCCTGCAACTGAAGCTCAGTGCTGCTTCCACCCAAGGAGCCTGGGAAAATCTGTGATCCTGATCCCCAGGTGACCACACGTGTCACCTGCTCTGTGGACACTGGTTTGCCCTCCACTTCCGAAAGGAAAGGCTACCAATGTGCTATGAGGAGGAATAGGGAAGCATCCTTCTCTAGGGCCCATAATTTAACACCTACCCAGCCAGGAGGCATACCTACCCAGGATGAGCTGGTGTGACTGCACCAATCCCCACTGGAGCTCAAGTGCATCCTTTCAGAAACTGCAGCCAAAGTCAAGCTATGGCAGCCCACAGTCCACATCCAGCCTGCATGGATGTGCTGAGTAGTCTTCACAGCACCTTTTTGAAAATCTGAATTTGCTGAATAACATCTTAAAACTGGGAAATTCCACTTAGAGATCTTTATTTCTAGTTTTTCCAGAGACTCTTGCCACACTATGCCACATTTTAACATGGCAACATTCTAACATGGCAACAAATGGTCAGAGCTGAGTGGGATTGCCCTCTCTAAACATTTCTGTGCCTCTCGACCGTCATGGTCCTGCTCCCCAGGGAACTCCCTGCAAGCCATTGATATTTATCATTGAACTTGTTCTGTTAGGTCTCTGTTTCTAAACTTGCTTTATTCTTGGGTTTTTCTTACACGCTACTGACCCAAATATTTTAAGAGATGAGAGGCAAAGCTATGCCCTGTACGAAGAGTAACTATAAACAAGAACTTGATTTTGAAACTAAAAAGATTTTGTAAGGCAGACTAAGAAAGGAAATGGCCTGAGCACAGTGCTATTGCTTGACCACTGGCCTTCTTGTTATCCTGTGGAGCAGGGAAAGGCAGAATCTACTGATTGAAGATTTGAGGACTATGCAAGGAAATAAACTCACGGACTTCTCAATAGTAGTCTTATGCCAGTCCCAAAACAGCCTTTAGCAGTTTTGTTTTATTGTTTTAGCATTTCTCTTCTATCATTATTATAATATAAATATGTCACAGAAAGTTTGGGAAAAAATTAAAAAGTCCCCTTCTCATTACAGTATCACTGCTGTCCCCTCTTCTTACACAACTACTACTATCCGTTAATTGTGAGTCCCTTCTAGAAAAAAAGCTAATCATTTACATATATTTATATCTATTGTTTTACATATGAGGCTGCGTGTTCATATTAACTTAACATTATTAGAACACACATATTTTTCATCGTTCTCTTTGAAAGTTATCTCTAAAAATGATACATATCCCTCCAAAAGTGTGAGAGATAAATTCCTGTTGTTTACAAGCAAAAAAAAAAAATATATATATATACATCTATAGTAAATCACTCAAAAAATTTTAAAAAGATAATAAAATTTCAAATTATTTAAAATCATTTCATCCAGAAATAATGGTTACTAACATTTGAAGATCTTCCACAGATCTGAAGATCTACCACCGATATCCTGTGTAATATACACCGGAAGGAGTGAAGGAGGAAGAGAGAGGGAAGGAAGGAAGGAAGGCAGGTCAATAGACTGATAAATCAATTTCTAAATATGCGTATAGGAAGATGGGATTTTGCTATGACAGCATTTTGAAACAAAAGCTTTAAATTTTCCTTGAACTTAAAAATGAAGAAAAAGGGGTGCCTGGGTAGCTCAGTTTGTTAAACGTCTGACTCTTGATTTCAGCTCAGGTTATAATCCCAGGGTTGTGAAATCAAGCTCTGTGTCGGGCTCTGTGGTGGGCGTGGAGCCTGCTTAAGATTCCCTTTCTGCCTCTCCCTCTGCCCCTCCTCTACTCTAATTAAAATAAATAAATAAAAATGAAGAAAAAGAAAGCCAAAGAACGATTTGACTTTAGAAGAGTATGCTTCTTCACAAAAATGAAATGTTTCCTAAATTCTCTAAAAGAAACAATGTGGAACATTGTGCTGATTAGTATCTATTGAGTCTCTTTTGTGAAAAACATGGAAAATAGCATTCCTAATTTTACTAAATATATTCTTTTTTATATTGGAGTTTTAAGACAGTTATATCTTGTTCTTGACAGCAATTCCCATAGTTGTGCTTTTTTATTTCTACATGTTAATAACATAATGCCCATCACCAACATTAATCGTGGTTGCTTCATTTTTTATTTTTTTTAAAGATTTTATTTATTTATTTATTTATTTGACAGACAGAGATTTCAAATAGGCAGAGAGGCAGGCAGAGAGAGAGGAAGGGAAACAGGCTCCCTACTGAGCAGAGAGCCCAATTTGGAGCTGGATCCCAGGACCCTGGGATCATGACCTGAGCCAAAGGCAGAGGCTTTAACCCACTGAGCCACACAGGCACCCTCATTTCTGATTTTTAAATATTTTCTTTGACTTACTGACAAGATTAAATAATTCAGTAGTTTTTTGGCTCTTTTTTTCCAAGAGGGGTTCTTGGATAGTTTAGTATATGAATTGTTGCATATTTAAAAATGTTGTATATTTGAAAAATGTTGATGTGTTGACCTTAACCTTGAAGGACAACTTGGCTGGACCTATAATTCCCAGCTCAAAAAAAATTTTTTTGTTTCCTAAAAATTCTGTGGACTTTGTTCTATTGCGTCTTCTGGCATTGAGTATTTTCTGATAGATTTCTCTGGGTAATCTCCGACATCACTCCAATTAGTGATGGCTTTTTCTGTCTAGGTACTTGTGAAAATCCTTCCTTACATTTGTGTCTTAATAACTTCACTAGGATTTACCTTAATGTTGGTTATAATATCATTTTTGTTTTGGACAATAGGTACCCATTACATCTGAAGGTTCAAGTCTCAGGGAAACTTCCAGGAAACTGAAGATCCAGAGATGTTAAGCAACTTGCTCAGGACTACACAGCTAATGAATGGCAGGGTCTAGATTCAGATCCTGGTGTTTGGTTCCAGACCTAGCCCCCTGTCATCGTAGTAGTTTATCCTGACGAAGAACGGTGCTGGATCCTTCCTCTCTAAGCCGGTTAGTCACGGACTACACACAGTTTATTCCAAGGATATCTGCACTTGGCAGGCACTGAGTATAGAGATAGTCCAATTACTGTCCAGAGAAAGGAGGACACAGTGGTTTTCAATCACTCTGGTACTGCCTTCTTCTGAAGAAAAAGGAAGCAGAAGGAAGACATGGAAAGACAGAAGTAAAAGATGCAAGGAAGCAGGGGAGAGTTACCAGAGGGGGTTGATGGAGACTGACAGAAGCAGATATGCTTCTTGCTATTCCACATGTCAAGGATAGCAGAACAGAACTGGCTCCATCTCCTGACTTCATCCTCAGACATCCTTTCCCTTTACCACCACTTCCCCCAACAGTACTAGGCTTCCTTAATTTCTGGGCTCAGTGCAGCACCACCAGGAAGAAAGCAGACAGTGTGCAGGGGCCTGATGAGACCAGCCCTTGAGCAAACCACCAAAGGTGGCAATTCATGCGACATATCTGAGCAGCACTGACCAGGTTCCGTACCCAACTCTCTTTGACCTATCTGGTCAGATGCCCTGAAATCCCCACCTTGAGAATTGTTCACTTGGGTGACATTCTCTCTACAAAAGGCCACTTGTTATCAGAAAAGGGTAAGCTTTTTGCTAGCTTTGGCCTACTAAGAGAATACAGTAGATTCACCAAGTTGGAAGCTTCAGAGAACAATGAGTCTACCCTCTTATTTTTGAGGCAAAGCAGCTGGAGCCTTATTTTAGATTAGTGAACTGTGAAATTAGAAAGCCCAAGACACAGTGGTGTGGGAAATAGTGGCCTGAACACCTAGAAGCATGACTAGAGGAATATCTGGATGGAGCCAGGACAGTGCGTGTTACCCAGTAAAAGGGCAGGCCACCCATAACACTCTCTCCCATAAGACTATCATACTCTCTCACCATAGTACTATCTCCCAGCTACTCTAAGTGTTGGATGCTAACGGCTCAGCCTCTGCCCTTCACTCTACCTTCTCTAGAAATTTGCCATGAACCACAGGGAGGCCACCATGCCCAGGAGATTATGATTCCTTCTAGGGCAGCCCAGAAATAATGATTGAGACAGCAATATACATTAAGGTGGGACCTTACATTACATTCTTTACATTAAGGTAGGGCTATTTCTGTGATATAACTCATAATCCTGTGCTCCCCATGGATCAGGCTGAAGCTAGATCACTTCTTTGCATATTTCTTATCACTGCACCATCCTGCTTCCCTTACTTTTCTTTCTTTTTAGAGCACTCCCTCAGTAAATTGTATGTACCTGAACTTACCTTGAACCCTGCTTCTAGGAAAGCCAACCTAAGACAATTAGGACGCTGACTAGGAAGAGGAGCAAATAATTCTTGGATTACTTAATAACTATCCTGAAGGAGACTCTGTTCTCAGAATAACCAAAGATTTCCATATTCTCTTTTCCTCTCTCCAATGTTTCAGCCAGGAAAAGACCTACAGGGTCTGAAATTCATTCCTTAATATACTGTCATGCTAGGTGTGTGTGTAGGTCCAAAGAAGGGTTCACACTTCTGTTTGGTGACACAGTCACCATTCACTGAGTCTCCAGGACAATAGGTTTCAGATGATGCCTCCAGTGTGAAGAATCCCAGGACCTCCTAGGGCTAAACATACAGCCCATTAGCCACACTGACCCATCCAGTTTAGAGTAAAATGATTCATTCATCTCTGCTTTATTAATTAGTGCCCTGGATGGAAACTCTTCAACAAGTTGAGATGACACACAGGAATTGAAATACTTAGAGACAATAATATTTTATTTGAAGTAAGGCAATAACAGGGCCATGTTTGAGAACTACAGGCTGGAGTTTCTCTGTAAGTAAGAGGTGTCATCTCAAAGTTCAGGACTTGTCTTGTCCTGCCAAGTGATGCGATTAGCTTAAAAGTTTTTCACTTTTTGCCTGGGGACACCTCACTGGGATGATCACCTGCCTCCTCCACTTCTTCCCTCCTCAAGAATCCTTCAGTCATACCCCTTCACCCAAGACTCCCCTGTGGTGCTGCTACATCCCTGTCAAATCAGTTCAGTGTGGTCAGGAAGGAGGCACAATTAGTTCTCAGAAACAATGGCTAAAGAGAACCAAATGATCCAACAAACATCAAACGGTGCCAGCCAAGGAGAATTACACAGTGTCCTTTCAAATGTGTTGCTTCATCTTCAGTTGCCACCTTTGCTCAAAGGGGAAGATACCTGGAGCAGTTGGATTGGCATTCTTAACTTACTACTATTATTAGAGATTCAACAAATGTTTTAATAGCAGACACTCTGTCTCCAGACATTAAAACTAAAGATCACCATTGATTCAAGACATCATTATAACACTGAGCCTCTTTCTTTTTGGCTATCAAGAATAAACATTAGTGAAATAGAAGGTATACAGATCTTGAGCAATGGCCTGAAAACCAACCTAGAGTCAAACAGCCATGCTCTAGCAGTTAGCAGGGGCAAGCATTCACGTCAGATCAAGGGCAAAGCAGCACTGTGTTGTACGGCCAAGACAAAGAATCCTGAGCCTCAGTGGCTGAAAACAATAAGGAGTTATTTGCTGTGCAGGTCCCATGTCTACTGCAGGTCAGCTGGGGATCCAAGCTAATAGGAACAGTCTCTAATCACTATAGCAGAGAATAAAAGATTACTCTAAAAATGAAGTACTCAGCTTGGGATGCACACATGTCACATTTATTCACAACTCATAGGCCAGAACTGGTCTCAAGGATGGCTAGACATACCCAGCCAGGAAATCTAGTGACGATACCAAAACTGCATTGTGACCCTTAGACTAACCCCCAAAGAAATTTATCCATCTAAACAATTCCCTACCATTGAATTGACTCCACTCACAAGCAATGCTTAAATCCTTACCATGTGCCCAGCACTGTGCTACATATAATATGGGTATCAGAGTAAGTTTAAAGCAGGTTATCTGTCTTCTGAAAGGTCCTAATATAAATTAGAAGACCAATCAAGAAAAAAAATTTTATAATTTTTTTTATTTTCAGTATAACAGTATTCATTATTTTTGCACCACACCCAGTGCTCCATGCAATCCATGCCCTCTAGTATAATTTTTTAAAGGAAAACAACAAAACTAATACAAGGTAGAGCAAAACTATGTGCCAAATCATGTGATATACAAATCAAACTTATCACATTGCTCGTTTTTCTCTACTTGTACATAGAAAAATTGATGTGCTAGACCAGCATTACATCCAACAGAAATACAATGCAAACACCTTTATAATTTTAAATTCTCTAATAGCCACTTTATAAAAAGCAAAAAAAGAACTAGTGAAATCAAATTTAATCATACCTTTTATTTAACCCAATGTATCTAAAATAGTATTCCTTCAACATGTACTAAACATAAAAATGACTAATGAGAGACTTTACATCCTTTTCTACATATTAAATCTTCAAAATCCAGTGTACATTTTGTACAGTGTATCTGAGTTCAGACTAGACTAGCCCTCTAGCGCTCACATAACCAATTGTTATTGTATTGTATTGGATAGAGCAGTTGCACACAACAACCAACATTAACATACATACTGCTAACCTGTGTGGCCAAGACTTTTTTTTTTTTTTTTTTTAACTGCTGGCACTGGCCTGAAGGTTTTTCTGGACGTTGAAAATGATGGCTTTCCTTTATGGCCTCTATTAAAGTAACTTAAAGTAGTTAGTACTGCATAGTCCTTCCCTACCAGGAAGGGAACACTCATCCACCCAAACTTAAGGAATTTAAGCAACAAAATAAAAACACATTCATTCTACCAGGGCTGCAGGTCGGGAAGGGGTTAAGAAGAGGGGCAGGAGTGTTGAGGATGTGCCTAATAAAAAACTGCTTGTTGAGACCTGCGGGAGGGTAGCCCTTTTCTTAAAAGGTTAAAAAAAAAGCAGAACCACTGTATTTCAGCGGGCTAATTACCAGGAGTGACTTTGACCTTTTCCGTTCCTGGAGATTTATGCTAGAACATTTTCCTTTGACATGGTGCAGGGCTCTTTGAATTCAGGTTGAGTGTGATCAGGTGTGCTTCTAGGGGAACTTTTTTTTTTTGCATAAAGGCATGTCTGTGCTTCCCAACTGCACTCAGGAAGAGTCCTGCGATGGAAGGAAGACCCAACACCAGGGTCTAACTGTCTGTCCATCCCTTCGCAACAGCCTCACCCTTCTGAGAACCACATTTACCTTTACCGTTGAGGAAACACAAAAAGAGACCATTTAACAACGGAAACTTTTGTCGACAGTGAGGGCTGTGGAACCTGAGCCTTGAAAATTCTACCAGAGGCCAGTTAATCTAATAAAGCTCTTGACATTAATAGGTTTAGCTAGTGGGAAAGTTTGAAATTCCTTCTTAAAGCCAACAGGGTCCCTGAGTGAGCTAGACTCTTTCAGGTGGTTTTTGCTTTCAGGCCTAACATGCCAATTTCACACTAGATGGCCTATGGCTTCAGGACAGTCATTTATCCTTCAGTTCTGGTTAATTCTGATCGGCTCACCCTTCCAAGCCAGGTGGACAAATTCACTGACCTTAGCTGTTGACCGGCTTGGTTTCATTAGGGCTAATGAAGTAAAAGTTATCTCTATAATCCTCAAGTGGGTTTGCTCACTAACTGATTCCAGTTGCCTTGAAATGCTTGCCAAACTAACAAAAGAGGGGAATCTGGTAGAGACAGGTCAATGGACCCAAATACTTTTTCACTTCCAGATATACAACCTGGATGGTAAATCCTATTTTGTGAATGGGTCATCGATGCCTCTTAATAACCAAACTTCACGCTTGCATCTGCCTCTACAGATGCCAGACCTTCTGTTCTCTAAAACTTGCCCCTTTCAGATGGAACCAGCAAATCTTATTTTACTATAATATACGTACAAATCATTGGTCAGTCTTGACCCTTATAGCCACCTTCTGAAACCTTGACTCAGGTTAATTGGTTTGTATTAATAACCTTGCTTAGCTATAATGAGAAAGATGAAAAATGTTTATTTTGGAAAATCAGCTGATGTTAGAGGTCACCAGACGAACCTGGAGCTTGGACTGATGAAGATATTGGTGATTTAGGATTCTTTTGACTTCCTTACTTTTATTATCTATTTACTCACTTATTTTACTGAAACTCCGGGGCTGAACACAGAGCAGTAGTTTTGTTTTGTTTTGTTTTGTTTTGTTTTGTTAATTATCTACTAGCAAAGGGCAAGCAAACCTGGTGATAGAAAAAAAAGTAGGAATGTCTGTCTCTGATTTTGACATTCAACATATCCAAGTTTTGGAAAGATAAATGGAAGCAATGTTACTTTGCTACTAGTTCCATTTTTCAGATCCACTTCTAAAACGCTACTGAAAAGAAACTCTTAATCCAAACAAGAACAGAACAATGATGTCTACATCCCCCCCAAGGGATAAGCAGAGCATATGGCTATTTATAATATGGACAACTGACAGCAAGGGCTTTAAAAAATGCTTTCTCTCCTGTTGTCAGTTTTGGAATGGAGTTGGAGGCAAGCAAAGTCCTGATAACATTGGTGTATTGTTCCTGCAGGTCCTAACCTCAGCAGGCCACATCAGTATCTTCTGTCTGAAGAAGTCGCTCTCTTTTCATCAAACACATTCCAGAAGTCAGCGGTAAAAGCACTGATGGGGGAGAACAGATTGATCCATTAACTCTCACCCAGTTCCTTGGCTGAACCCTCACTTCACATTCCAGTTATAAAGATTTGGTGAGTTATCAAACAGGAAACAAGCTCTGAAAGGAACTGCATTTTCAGAGGTTCTGGCCAAGGCTCTTTCTGCTGCCTGTGTATCCTGGAGAGGATGAGAGACCCTCTTCCCTAAAACTTCTCTAGACCTCTCCATTTCTGTGTGCCTAAATTATGTGGGAACCTTGTGAAATACATATTCTGACTATATACCGGAGTCTAAGAGTTTGTGTTTCCTGTATTTCTAATAAATTCCCAAGTAATACTAATGCTTCTGGTCCTTGGGCCATATTTTGAGTAGCAAGGAGCTAAAAAAAAAAAAAAAAAAGAAAAGAAAAGAAAAGAAAGAAAGAAATGCTTTGGGAATCTGATTGAAGTCAAGATAGCTGCACTTCCACTCATGTGAACTTTGGCTTCAAAGGTAATCCAATGATGCATCTTAGTTGCCCACCCAGTGACTTCGGATTAGATGCAGTGTGAACAAACACATACGAAACCATTAAGTGTGTGCTTATTCCAACATCTACCACTCAGCGCTGTGATGAACCATACACTCTAGCTTTAATCCCCATAGTCCCAACAAGAGGGAAGAATCCAGGCAAGAAAGGTGTGTGTCCCCAAGGTGAGAAGACAGACGGAGGAAGAGAACTTTCCTACTAGCTGTCAGCAATTCAAAGCTTAAAGAGGAACTGTGATTATTTTCTTCTGGCTAAGCTCCGCTCCAGGGTGACTTTAAAGCTCAGGAGGCATTATAGGTCCATTTAAGGGGACATCCCTACTGGGTTATAGCCTTTTAAGGGATCATTCCATATGACTAAAATGAAGATCAAGGTTGCGATTCAAAGCACAACAAGTCCTGCCTTAACAGATCCAAACTTGTGGCAAGTTGTTGCTCCTCACATGGGCCAGGTTTCGCTTCTCTCTCCACTGAAGGGCCTAGGGTGATGGCTGAATTTAATTCTAGTTTTCCCCAAGTCAAGTGACCTCCCTACCTGGAAGGAAACCCTCTGAGAAGGTTTGCTATCAGGCCGACCTGAACCCAGTGCTCCGGCATAATGCTATGTCATTGTGGACATCAAACTTCCCGGCTCCAAGTTTCATTTTCTTTCATGTAAAATTGGAATGATGGAAACCGATCCCACAGCACTGGTCTGAGTCCTAAGTAAGCTAATGGATAGATCAAGTATGTACACAAATTAAATAATAAATTAAAGAAGCCAGTAAATGCACCTGTCCTTCCAACTGTGGGAGAAAAGTAGAATATCTTTATCTCCAGAGCAGCTTCAAATCCTGTGTGTAAACTCATTGCTACCAGGAGTAGAAGAAACATTAAAAATGCTGAAGGATTTCCTTCAGCGGCTAATTTGATGGCTAGGATATATTTTAGGGGAGAGAGAACCATAATTTAAAAGTATCCTGACAGCAATAACTATTTCCTTAGCATTTAGCTATAAGAGCTCTGAATCCTCCATCTGTTGAGAAATTTCTAATTTCAAAATAATATGGTACTTCAAGAGTTTGTGAATCCATAGAAACGTCAGAAGACCAAGGGCCACTGCAGTTTTCCACACTTAGGGAAAAGTATACACTACTCTTGTTTCTTTGTGGAACAAGGAAAGAAGACAAGTTGATTTCCATTATCCCTTCAAGCACCATGTCCCTTCATTATATTTGGAAAGTCTCAGAATGAACACTAGTTCTGAAGATGGGGTGAGACAGGCATTGTGGTGGCCCACCTACCCAGTGACACCTTCCATGTTCATGTGGCTGCATTCCTAAGTAACTACAATACACATCCATCACAACCACCGTTTTCAAGCTCAAAATATCTTGAGAATCATACAGAATTGGACTGAGTTTATTGCTAAACTTTTGTTGAAGTGGGCAGTAATTCCTCAAAATAAGTTCCAGGTAAACACTGAATTGGAAATAAATTTTCTCTTTCCTATTCACTTCTACTCTGGCCTAAGCACAAATGCCTCATGTAGATGTTCTACTCCCACCCCTTTCCCCTACCCTTACAGAGGTTCCATTCTTTTCCTTTTACTCTTCTATGCCCATTCCAGACTTTCTCTTTCTACACTGAGAGGACCAGAGTGACCTCTAGTTGTCTAGGAAAAAGGCCGCTAAGACAATGTGCAAGTAAACATCTTAAAATAACAATGGCCTTGCCTTTCTTCCACCTAACCAGTCTCCTACTTTGATTACATTCCATCCTCCACTGTGAGGCCAGAATGATATTTTCAAGAAGCAATGCTGATTGTGTCACTCTCCTATTTAAAACCCTTCATCGGCACCCTGCTGACCCTGAAATAAAGTTTGAATGGCACACAAAGTTCTTTATGATCTGGCTTCAGTTTATCTTCCCAGCCTTGTCTCTCAAACACTTCCCACCCTTCCTAGTACCCGATTCTCCACTGGTAAGCTCAGATGCACTCTGACCTGCCTTCAAAACACACACACACACACACACACACACACACACACACACACACACACACACACA
>NW_026739490.1:1956915-2001339 GCF_022355385.1 Mustela nigripes
GAGTCTGCCACTTGTTATAGTCTTTCCTGTCCTGCCCCTTTTCCCCCAACATGGACTTAGCCTGTGGTTAATGTTAACTCATTACTAAGTTGTCCACCTGGACATCACCTGCTGAGATGGATTTCTGAATTGACCAGCACTGCTTGCTAACTATAAACTCCCTTTCTAAGCTACCCTCTTATTCACTGTTATATTCCCAGCATCTAGAAAGCTATATATTACATAATGAAGTCTCTGTAAATATTTGGTGGATGAATGAGTGAAATACTTCCTATATACTAGAGCAGAGGTTCCCAAAATATGGCCCACAGACCAACAGTGTCAGTTTCACTTGGATACTTAGAGCTGCAAATTCTTACCACCCCCTGAAGATCTACCAAATCAGAAATTTGGGGGGCAGGGCCTAACACTATTTTAGCAGACTCTCCTGTGAGTCTAAGGCATGCTAACATCGGGAAACCGCTGTCTTAGGCAGGGGTACTCATCTCCAGCTGCAGGGAGGAGTAAATGATACTACTTTCTAATCATCTGGGATTCTTTTTTAATGCTTCAACTATCCCCCTTAGACTTTCTCATTCAGTTAGGTTAGTGTGGATTCTGCAGTACTTTTTTTAAAGCTTACCAAGTGGTACTGATATAGAGCTGGTTGAGAATCACCGTCCTTGACTTCACATTTCCTATCTCTAGTCCTCACATACACATAAAATTACTGATAAAATGGGCATTGGTCTAGTGCCACTCCACCAGTGCCTCTGGCCTCCCCCAGGACAATGTGGTAAGGATGCATTAGATCCAGCCCAGCAGCCAAAATCTCATTATTCCAAGTGTGGTCCCTGGAACAAAATTTGCATCCCCCCGAGGGTAGTTTGTTGGAAATAAAAACCCTCAAGCTCCACCCAGACTTGCGGTATCAGAATCTCTATTTTAATAAGATCCCCAGATGATCTGTGTCCACAGTAGAGTTTGACAGACACCAGCCAAGCAGAGAGAGCACTGAGCATGATTTTCTACAGTACAGCAGTAAAATAATTTCTTTAGGTCTTTAGTTCAGGTATGTAGCATCATATAGTCAGAACTATTCTGCCATGAGACTTTTCAATAAAACCTCTGGTCAGGGCCAGAAATTAACTCTCAAGGTCAAATGGCTTCCTTGGTTAATAGCATAGAAAGGACTTCAGAAGTCTTGGCTTCTGTTGACTGTCGGGTCAAGGAGGTCATGTCTACATCAAAGTGTTGGAAAACTAGGCCATCTAAAAAGATCCTCACAAATATAACTCAAAATAGTGAATTATGGTGCTTATAATCCAATCACATACACTGAGTGCTTGCTATGGTCCAGGCATCATGCTAAGTACTCAACACATATTGATTTATTTAATCTTCCCTACAAGTTCATGAAGCAGGTGATGTTAATTATACTTTTTATGGAAATGAAGGAAGGAGAGGCATGGAAAGTCAGGCACGGCTTAGGAGTACGATCCAGAACTGAAATCCAAACCCATCTTTCTCTGGAACTTATGTTATTAACCACAACACTATGTTCAACAATTACCCTAAAGGAGAAGGAACAATGACCCCAAACAACTGTTTTTTTAAACATTAGTTTAAAAGCCCCTGACTGTTCCTCCTACAATTAGAAGAGCCAGAATTAAATAGAATGGTTGCCGTGCCAACCCACAGAAGTCAAATATAACCAGGCAGCAAATTAGAGTAAACATTTAGGAATCCCTTGCATGTGGCACACGACTCCACCCACCCTTCTTGGCACAAGCCAGGATGTTGATTATATGGATCCCGCTGGCATTTCATGTCCTCATGCAAGTCATAGAGCGTATCCTCTTTACTGCTGAATGTGAACATGACCAGACGCATTGGAGTAATTTGGCACATTACGGTAATGGCTCAATAGTGCAGACAAGGGCAAGAGCCCCAGCTTACGCATTCCTCCATCCCCTTACACTTTTAATTCAATCACCCCATATAAATGGACCCAAACAAGATGATGAGCATGATGGTCAGAGTTGAAGATCCTTTCCTAAGGACTAGGATTTCCTGAGGATAAAAGTAACCAACTGCCCCGGAGCCATTAACTGCAACTGGTTAATAAGCTCTGGGAAATGCATCTTATCTAAACAGTTTTTGCCATGGTAAGATAAAGCAGAGAAGGGAGGAGAAGGAAACTAGGTGCCTATATTTGGAGCAGGATTTATGCTCCACATACGCTAGTCAATCAGTTTGGCTCATCTCTGCTGGCATTCCATTCTACTGACTGTCCCCCATTAACACAGTGGGGTTTTCACACGTTAACCTAATTTGTAGGCATGGGAGTTTCCCGTGAAAATTCCCTGAGCACAGGTCAGAGGTGGGAAGTCTCTGACCTGTGACCATTTATATGGTCCTTCTTTGTACTGGCTCAGAAACACTAATGTTAAAAAAAAAACAAACACTAATGCTGCCAGGCAGCCTCTGACAAGAGAACTGCTGGGCTGTGGTCACAGGGCCTCAGTTGATGTATATGGATAGAGAAACTCTAGTTCATAGCCCTGAGAGCAGATTCTTAACCCAGAACCTATTATTATCAATGCCTCCAATTCACTCTTTAATTCACAACTTGCTTTGAAATAACCAAAAGGATCATTCATAAATTCATAAACATTATTACTGAAAGAAACTTAGAAATAATCTTATCTTAGTTCTTTGCTCTACAGATGAAGAAAGTAGGGTCTGAATTACTTTGAAATTTTCAAATTTTATGTAATAAATGGCAGAGCCAAGGGTAGAATCTGGGGTTTCTGTTTGCCATGCCAAGTGCGAGTTCTACCACTCAGATCAAATCTGGCTGTTCAGAATCCTCTAAAGATCAGATACAGATCTCCTGCCCACACTTCCAGATGTGCTAATTTAGTAGAAATCTAGATAGAGCCCAGGAATCTGAATATTTTGATTCATGCTCAGGAATGGGCTAGAGTATGCAAAGTAGCTTCAGAATCAGAATTTTCCTAAGTATATGAACAAAAATCATGAAATATTCTACCTTTGGGTTATGTGCTCTTGTGACTATCTACAATCAACCAAAGCTTTATACATGCTGACTTTCCTGAAAATGAACTTTTTTCTTGTTATCAGAACATGCATGTGATAACAACAGGGCCACTTCTGCGCTCATAAGCTCAGAAAAATAAAAAGACAATCTAAAAGCCCATGGTTAACCAGTGTAAACCTAGACTTTAATCAAGATTCTCTGCATGTCCTTTTTTCCTCCTAATGCATAGGAAATTAGGATGCAAACACAAAACTGATGACAGAAAAAAAAAAATCTCAAAGCCCCAGTGAATCAATACTCCACAGCTCTGGGGACTTGCTCTTTTTTTTTTTTTTAATCAATTTTATTTTATTTTTATTTATTTATTTTTACTTTTTTTCAGTGTAACAGAATTCATTCTTTATGTACCACAGCCAATGCTCCATGCAATACATACCCTCTATAATACCTACCACCAGGCTTCACCAACCTCCCACCCCTCAGTCCTTCAAAACCCTCAGATAGTTTCTGAGTCCACAGTCTCTCATGGTTCATCTCCCCTTCCAATTTCCCCCAACTCCCTTCTCCTCTCCATCTCCCCATTTCCTCCATGTTATTTCTTATGCTCCACAAATAAGTGAAACCATATGATAACTGACTCTCTCTGCTTGACTTATTTCACTCAGCATAATCTCTTCCAGTCCCATCCATGTTGATACAAAAGTTGGATGGAGCCATAATACTTCATCGTGTATATGGACCACATCTTCCTTATCCATTCGTCCATTGAAGGGCATCTTGGTTCTTTCCACAGTTTAGCGACCGTGGCCATTGATGCTATGAACATTGGGGTACAGATGGCCCTTCTTTTCACTACAATCTCTATCTTTGGGGTAAATGCCAAGTAGTGCAATTACAGGGTCATAGGGAAGCTCTATTTTAATTTCTTGAGGAATCTCCACACTGTTCTCCAAAATGGCTATACCAACTTGCATTCCCACCAACAGTGTAAGAGGGTTCCCTTTTCTCCACATCCTCTCCAAAACATGTTGTTTCCTGTCTTGCTAATTTGGGCCATTCTAACTGGTGTAAGGTGGTATCTCAATGTGGTTTTAATTTGAATCTCCCTGATGGCTAGTGATGATGAACATTTTTTCATGGGGACTTTCCTCTTACCCTCCTTTCCTGTTCCTCTCCCTTTCTCTCACAGGATGCTGAAGACAGCACGGGGCATTCATACTATATTTACTTATTGGGAGACCATTGCTCTGCCTTTAAATATGCCCCACTGATCAATGTAGATGGGTTAGGTAAAGGCAACCACCACCTCTCACTGATCGCCAAAAACTACATAATTTCAGTCAGTTTTCAAAGTCTGGAGACAACACTCCTAATATCTTTAATGTAAAGTCTTTAGAAATTTATTTCTACATTTGTTTTATGTGATAAACCAAGGAAAGTATAATGTTTAATAATGGAAGCATCTTAAAAGTAGAAGATTATACAATTCATTAGTGTTTGTTATAGAGAATATCCTGGGAAAGAGTGGGATTTGGGGGAGGTCCTAGATTGTCATCTCTCTACAGGGACTTTCCTCTGCTCCATCTCCTCAGTCTTTAAGAACTCTTTCAGAAAGGGATTAGGAACACATTAACACCAAGGAGTTAGGAACTGACGACAGACTGAAAGGCAACAGCTCTTAGTGTAACTTTGGGTCATGGATGAATATTCCATGACCATTTCATTTCCGACTTCCCTTTCCTTTTTTCCACTTTGGGACCCTGTCACTATTTACTAGCATCCCAGCTAGGAGTTCAACCTAATTTAGCCTATTTGTTTTGTTTTGTTTCTGGTTTGGGGATCTGTGGAGTTCTACAGACCCCAACTACTCATTCAGAGTTCAAGGATCAGAACACTTGACTAAAACTAATCCAGTCAATGCATTCCCTTTCCTGGCTCATCTTCAAAGGAGGTCCTGCAACTAGAACAGGGGGGATGCTGGTATGTATAGATAAAGCAATGAGTCAATCACAGGGCTTTTTTGGAGAGGTGAGGTAAATGAGAAATTCTGGAGCCAAACACTTTCTCTTCCGTGTTGGTTGTGAAAAATGAGGCAAGTAAAGCTTCCAGAGTTCCTGGGGTCCACACAGGGGCCACAAGAGAAGCAGAACTCACTTGTGTATGGATTGGCAGAATTTTAACTTTTAAAAACTCTTCACTTTAGTCTACTTGCATTGTCATATTTATTCTTTTTGTCTGTCTCTCTTTTCCTCTCTCTCTTTTTTTGACATCTATCTAAATTCTTTGAAAAGTGAGCTATAGACATGATGCCCCTTTACCCTATAACCTTCATCATGTATCCAAGAAAAAGGACATTCTCTTATTTCCATACATAACTGTCCAAATAATATCTTTCACAGGTACTTCATTTTTTCTTGTTAATGGTACCACTGTGTTTGTGCATATTGCATGGAAGTTATAGGTATGGTCTTTGTGCATATTTTGATTATCAGCAGAACATACAGTTTGTAAAAGCAGGCATATACTTGTAAAATATTACGTTATTATGTGAAGAAGAGAGAGACTAACAAACAGTTTTGGAAACCAGGCAGTTTGATGGCCTATTCCCTATATTCCTCACCAACTACTACAAACTGAGGAAGACCAGGAATTATAAGTCCTATATTGAGATGGGTGACACATATTTATATGCATATAACCAAAAAAGAAGTCAAATTTCACTGTCCTCCCCAGCGAAAGGGACAGAATTAAAACATTAGAAATGGGTTTTAGAACCAAGAGTAGAGACGGTAAGAAATATGAAACAGTGGCAACAACAGAATATCTGAGTGGCTAAGTTCTAGGAGGTGTTGACTAGAAATCAAGAAGCCAGGATCTTTGTCCTAGCTTGGCTACTCTCTCTGAATGATCTTTGGTGAGATGTCCTCCCTCTCTGGAGTACAGTTTAACTATAAAACAAAGGGGGTGGACCAGATGCTTTGTAATGCCCCTTCCAGCCCAGTGGGTCTCTGGAAAGTTCACATCTACATCAATCAAATTCTGATTAGATGCCAGACTGAGCAGCAGTTCAGAGAAAGGGACTATCAGCACATAAGGCAATACTGGGAGGTCCCAATACTGGAAGGACAGCCAAGGGTGGGAGATAGACTTATGAGGAATAGGAAGGTATCTGGTAAGTGGAGGGGGAAAAAAAGCACATGCTAAAATGGAAAGCAGTCCAAGTGAATTCACAGTCTCAGAAATGAGCATTAGAATGTTACTGAAACAGACCTGCCTGAATAGTCTAAAAGTGAGAGTTGAGATCTGAGTGGACAGTTCATGCATGGGCAAAAGTCAGACTCACTATTGTGGCCATTTCTCGGACCATGGAAACTTTCACTGATGTACTCTGTGATGATGAATATGTATATAAAAGAGTTGATGGATACTATATACATGGTAGCTTCCAACGGTTTCATGAGAAATATTTTTACTCTATTTTGTGCTTATTTTCTATATGAAAAGTTGCTTTATCTATACATACCAGCATCCCCCCTCCACCTGAATTATCTGTCTTTTTGCAGATAAAGCATACAGCACTGTTCAGACAATTCTGGCTTGTGCACTTAGTGTTACTGCTACTGGTGGTCAGTTTTCTTGGCAGTGGAGATTATGTACTTTGTTGAAAACCGATCACAAATACATCAGGTCCTTTAATTTTCATTAGTTCTTTAGGAAGAGCTATTATTTTTCCAATTTTACACATGACAAAACTGGGATCAAAAAGAACTTATACATTTGCCTACAGCTGGGATAAAGATTTAAAATTATGCTTTTAACTTCTAAATTGATTTATAAACAATATTTTTCTTAATGCTTGTAAAGAATGCTTTTCTTTGCTGAGATAGATGGGGCTTGGGAAATGAGAAAAGAATCAGCTGTTTTCCAGAATCCCTCCCCCAAGGAGGCCTATCTAGCACTAATCAGACTGTTGATATCAACTTCAGTTTAATATTATGAGCATGACTTATACAGGCAAAAAAAGGTGATAATTGGGAAATGTTAATAAGCTGGTTACAAATGTTGCAAGCTAAGCAATATTATGAAAAGCATTACTGAAATCTATCTGCAAGTAGTTTGAGGTGTCTTGACATGTATTTGGGACTTTGTATATATTTGGGACCAGAAAGGTTATTTTTATGTATCTTGGCAATAAAAAAAGAGAGAGAAATTCAAATCCATTTTATACATAGATCATGAACCAAGGTTATATACAGACAGCAGAAAGTATGAAGAAAAGGAAATTACTTAAAGGGGATGGGTGATAAATTCCTCATGCCCCCTGGGGTAGTGTTTGAATAAGTATTATTTAATGGTAGCAATGGTTATGGGCATGTGTGTACTTGGAGAATTGCGTGTATGTGCATACACTTTGAGGGCTTTTTTTTTTTTAATGTTTCTTATCCTTTGTAGTGTTTTAAACTTCTATAGACTTAATGGAAGAAGATTATAAGTCTGCATGTATTCGGGGGAAGAGTTGTAAATTGTTGGCGATGGCTATAAAGTTTGTTCTTACTTGTAAACAAGGTTCCCTTTCCTTTTTTCCCTTTTCTCTCTCCGTCCCTTTTTTCCCTCTTCTCTTCCTTTCTTTTGATTCACTTTCCAAGGTGGTGAATTCTACTTAGTAGAAAATAAAAGTGACCAGTACGTGGTCTGCAGTAATGCCCCCAAACAAACTAAAGAACCAGTCTCAGTAACATCAGACCAAACCCTGTGATGATAAATAATTCAAAGATTACATTTTATTTTTAATTCAACTAGGAGATTTCATTATCTTCCTGATGGAATATTCTATTGCAATCAGAAGATTGTGGGAATCTTATACTTAAATCTTCAATATAAATAAAGTCAACTTTAAAATACACATTACTGGGGCACTAGAGTGGCTCAGTCATTAAGCTTCTTTCTGCCTTTGGCTCAGGTCATCTTCCCAATGTTCTGGGATCGAGCCCCACATTGGGTTCCCAGCTCAGTGGGGAGTCTGCCTCTCCCTCTCTAGCTCCCTGTGCTTGTGTTCTGTCTCTCACTACCTCTGTCATGAATATATAAAATCTTCAAAATACACATTACTGAGTTTTTAAAAATTTAATTTCTATTAACCAGAAAATGATAGGACTTTTTTAAAGATTTATTTTTATTTTAGAGAGAGAGGGAGATAGAGAGAGAGTAAGGGAGGGACAGAGGGAGAGGAAGAGAATCTCAAGCAGACTTCCTGTAGAACACAGAGCCTGACATGAGGCTCCATCTCACAACTGTGAGATCATGACCTGAGTGGAAACCAAGAATTGAACGCTTAACCAACTGAGCCACCTAGGTGCCCCCAATAGGGTTGTTTTGTTTTTTTAATAGACTTCAAATGGGGTTTTTGTAAATAAAAGTATATTTTTCTACTGGCTCTTATGGTAATATTAGAGGTCTATTCCTACAGAGTCATTTTGCCCATGATTTTCTGAACTTTACCAAAACTGTCCATGATTTGCTGTATTTTGGTAAAGTTCAGCAAATCATAGGCAAAATTTCCTATAGTTAATTTCCTATATAGGCTAATTTCCTATAGGTGCTGTAACAAATCACCACAAATGCAGTGGCTTAAAAAACGTAAGCTTATTCTCTTAGTTCTGTGGTCCAGAATCCCAAAATCAGTTTCACTGGGCTAAAGTGAAGGTGTCAGTAGAGTTGTTTCCTTTCTGAGAATCCAGTGGCAAGACTTCCTTGCCTTTTCTAGCCGAACCTTTATGTATCTCAACTCATTCAATGCTCCCAATAACTCCAGGAGGTTGATACAGTTATTTCCACTGCTTTACAGGTGAGGAATATGAAGCACAAACACAGCTGAGTGACTTGTTCAGAGTCACACAGAGACAGGGAAGAGATGGAATTTGAACCCAGTCAAGGTCCTAGAGTCTGTGCTCTAAAGTCCACACTTCACTTCTTTTGTTCATAAAACATCAAACTTAAGACCATAAAAAACCTCTAAAAATTGCTGATCTACAGAAATGCTACTCAAGATTAAGCTGATATAATATTTTCAAATAATGCAGGGCATATTTTCAAATATGACACAGTCATTTTAAATATCTAAATTTATATTTTAAAAAAGACCTAAATTCTAAAGGATATAAAATATCGCCATTGTAACAACATTAGCCAGGAGGTCATTTCCTCAATATCAGCCTTAATCATAAGAGATTTAACTGGAACCATTGGAAAAATAATAAAAAGCTTCAATATAAAATTCTGTACTACATTTGAATAGACAAATGAGTGATTAAATGCAGATATGTGAACAATTCTTGTTTATTATTATCTGTATACAAACTAGTTTTGTTAGTGTACAATAAGTTAGTTAATTTTCTTTAAGCAGGTTAAGAGTTTCTACTATAACCTGTTTTGCACAGTAAATTTGAACAAGATTATTTTTTCCCAAAAAGATTATTTTTTGCCATTACTGATGGCAGTAACATCAAATGGCCCTGGCTGATTTATCATATATGCTGAACTCAAGGGTTCTAGTATTCTTGGTTATATTGAAGCCCTATCTGTCCATCAGATTGTAAAGGAACTCTGACAAGGTCATTTACAAATAACAACAAACCAAAATCTCTTTCTTACTAAGCCAGCAGACAATCAACATTTTGGTTAACTGTGTATGTATATATTTCTTTGTGAGGCCACAGAGGCTACACTTGACTAAGTTCTCTGTAATAAACTTCTAAATCATTTCTCAGCTTCTTCATTTACAGCATTCTCTCACCTTCTTGCAGAATAACTCAATCCCAAACATGTCTTGGTAGACACTGATTCATCATAGTAAGACCTGCTGCTAGATCAGGTGTTGTGCTTGATGCTGAAGATGGCTAAGACATGATCTCGGTTCATAAGTCACAGACAAGGGAAGAAGTTAGTGAGAAGACAAATGCTGTGATGGGCTATAACAGAATTATGTATGGAATGCTATGAATGCTTGCCAGGAGTATTGCTTAAGGAAAGTTTTGGAGCCATATTTTTCAGAATGAGTAGGAGTACTGAGGGGCAGGACATCTTCAAGGATATGCCAGGAGCACAGTGTGCCCTCTAGGGTTGGAGGGGGTCAGAGCGGGACAGATGATGAAGATTTTTTCTCTATGCTAACAAGTCTGAACTTGACCCTAAAGGCAATTAAGAACCATGAAAGGCCTTTAAATTGGAGTATGACACCACCCGCTCCAACACAACCCACACCCAGACAGCTTCTGCTACCCCAGATAAAATTTCTCCACACCTCCATTATATTCTCCTCCCTGAAAAATCCTCCCAAGGTAGTTGAAGTAAAGAGGTCCCAACATTCTTTGATTAACATAGGTCAGCGCACAACACATGGTTTGAAGGTGCATTAGCAGGGTTGTTACTTTCTCTGTCTTGGAGGTTTTTACTGTGCTCCCTGCAATCTAGGGGCCCAAAAAGGCTGAAGACTCTATTCACCTTCAACCAAAGCAAGTAGCTTTGATTTGCTATATGTATTGGTTTTCCTCTTTGAAATTTCTTCTGGGAAGAAAAACATGACTACTGAAATATGCATTCTCACACTGTCCTCGGTCAGTGGCAAGGAGAAGCGCCCACTAAACACCTCGCTTCCAGCTCTCACTCCACCAACTAATGGTGTGTCCCTTGTCAGGTGGTTTGAGAGCTACATGTAGATCAGTTTTAGGTTTGTTTTTTTTTTTTTTTTCCCCCCATGGTTCTACAGAATCCTAGAGTAAGGAAGGACTTCAGAGGCCCAGAGAACTTAGGTCTTGCCTGAAGTTAGTGCATTAGCAGTGCTGGAGGAGACTCTGGTTCTCCAGTTAACAAGCCGAGGCTCGTGCTACCACTCTCCATGTCCACAGTACTTCTCCCCACTACTACTCTTACTGGCCTATAGCCACCACCAGCACCTGCCTAAACCACTGCAGTAGCCTCCTTACTGGTCTTTTGGTTTCCAACCCTATCCATCCTCAATAATGGCAGCCAGAGTCATCCTATTACAACTTATAGGTTCAAGACCTAAAACAAATGAGATCTGTATTATCTCTCTCACAGGGTCAAGAGATCAGATAAGTTGGAATAACTCTTTAATATATGGAAGAGAGTTGCTGTTGTCTTATCTCTAACCCAGCAGCTAAAATAAACCTCCTTCAGAAGCAAAGGAGGTCGCTGGCCTCCCCCAAATATTTTGGGGGTGCCTCTGGTCAGTCATCAATTCCTCCTAGATTCCCTCTTTTGTGATCACCTCTAGGGAAAAAGGAACGCACGCTTTGCAGAAGGGCCGCTGGCCAAGTCCTTCCAAGCAGGGGAAAAGTACCACTGGGAAACAAAACTGAATACTGCCATCTACTGGGAGAAAAAGGCACACAGTGGAGAAAGCTCATGACGCCAGTAAGGATGAGTAGAAATCAGAAGTGACAAGATACTGCTTAAGATAAACTGCTTAATAAATAGCATGGAGGACAAGGGGAGATGGAGAGGAGAAGGGGGTTGAGGGAGCTTGGAATGGCAGGTGAACCATGAGATACTATGGACTCTGAAAAACAACCTGAGGGTTTTGAGGGGCAGGGGGTGGGAGGTTGGGGGAACCAGGTGGTGGGTATTGGAGAGGGCACGGATTACATGGAGCACTGGGTGTGGTGCAAAAATAATTAATACTGTTACGCTGAAAAAAAAAATAAAAAAGATAAACTTCTAAGGGGGAAAGGGCCAGGAAATGAAAGGAAATAATAAAGGCATAGGTGGCATAGTGGAAGCCAAGTACAATGAATAAACTTAAACGGCCCTTAGGAGGCAACTTTCTCACTTGTTCTATTTTGCAGGGCAGAAAGTAGAAGTCCAAGAGATTTGAATAACTTGCTTACTTAGTTACTACTAAGTAACAACACAAGAATTATACCCTTTGCTCAATCCTGGTGCACTATTTTGTATCAACTTCCAACTGAGCAGACACATAAACAGTGCAGAAACCATTATACCTACCTTTTTGGTTACCTGGGAATTAAGCATCTATCTACCAATCTAGGAGAACCCATATTCACTCACATTCCAATGTGTTGTGGAAAGCATTTGCAAGGGCTAAATGAGCGGAAGGTGAGGAGTGGCACCAAAACCATTTATGGATGAGATATACGGAGAGGAAGTCGGCACACAGAGAGCATAAGACTTGAGACTTGAGGTGCTGGAGAACTGGGAGGTGGAGGGAGATGAAGAACTGTCCTTCACGCTAACCTCTTATCAATAGCATTCACTGAAGGAAGCAGTTTCTACTACTTATTTTTTGTCCTTGGATGTATACTAGTGACTTAGACTAACCCAGAGTAACTGCATTATCCCCCAAATAAAGTCGGAAAATCTCATTGAACCTATGTTCAAAATACAACCAGATTATGGCCACTCCTTCCCACTGTTACCACTCTGGTACATGCCACCACCATCCCTGCCTGGATCACTGCGGCAGCCTCCTAGTAGTTTTCTTGCTTCTAATCTCAGCTATTCTCAGCAATAGCAACCAGAATCAGTCATCCTGTTACAACTACTGGGTTTAAGATCTTCCAAAGCCCCTTGCCTCTCCTCTCTCACTTATCAACGAATGAAAGTTAAAGCTCTTACAGTGTCCTACAAAGCCTCACACAATATGGATACCAGATCATCTTTGGATCCTCTCCCCATTGCTTATTAGGTTCCACATATACTCCTCTCCCTGCTCTTCCTCTAATCAGATGAGACTGAAAACTTTGATGAGATTGAGATGTTTGAAAGGTTATTCCACCAGATAGCCACAAACAACTACCTCACTTCTTTCAATCATTTGTTCAAATGTCATTTTCTCAATAAAGCCTACTCACATTTAAAATCGCAAATTCTTAATCTGTTACTGTGCTTATAGAGTTTTATGGCACATTCAAATATGTAAGTCACTGGCCTACTATTCATTATGTCTCTCCTGGTTATCATGTCCGATTCTCGAGGGGACGGCTCTTTACCTCCTTTTGACTATTGTGTCTTCTGTTCCCAGAAGAGCATCTGGCACATATTAGGCACTCAGTAAATTTTTGTTGAATGAATAAATGAAATAGGACCATGATACTTGTATCAAAGACAAAGTCGCAAATGATTATCATCTACACCATTCTCCTAAGAATGAAACTATTTAAGAAATCATTTAATCAAGTCCTTTCATTTTGTAGGGAAGAAAAAAGAGGCTCAGGAAGACAAAAGGACTAGGATTTGGTGACATGTCTTCTCACCCAACACCACATGTTCTTCCATCCATTTTTTCTTATCTCTTCAATGATGTTGTGCACTTATGACAGTAAAAATCACACATTTTCATTTGGTCCTCCATGATAGGACCAAATTCAAAGTAGCAAACTTTGGTTGGTGGATCAGAGACGTTTAACTATCTGCTTTACGTAATATTCCAATGGTCCAAAAAGTATACCAATAGAGTGCTGAGTGTTGCTCTCCCATATACTCCTCTGCCCCTTTGGAGAAAGTTGCTTCCGTCTTCAAACCAAAGGAATTTAAACCTCAACTCACAGGGCTATTCTAGCTTGAGTTCACAGTCTTCTCACATCAGGCCATACTATAATGTTCAAAAGTACATTCCCCCAAATCTGAATTATCCAAGGTAGAGCAGGTGGTGGAGATTGATAGTCCAGGCTGGACCCTGGGATTCTATGCCCAAGATCTCTCCACCAATCAGAGAAGTGAAATAAGAATTTTTCCTGGTCATTCAGGGATAAGACCAAACATCTCTCAAACCAATATTTCAGAATACTAAAGTTAAGTCTACATTAAGAAGAAATATATTTCCCTAATGCAATGTAATTCGTCCAGATGCTATCCACAATGGAAAGATATACCTCCAATGTGAAGACAAGTAGACTCCATTTGTCTAGCTTCTGGCTTCTAAGCTATGATCTGAAGCCTAGAATAATAGTATTAAAAGTGATGTCTCTGCGTCAGACTGTCTGAGTGTGAGTACTGCCCTTGAGTCTTACTGCTGTGTGACCTTGAGCAAACTGCTTAATCCCTCTGTGGTTCTACATTCTTAAGAGGGAATGGTACCACTCTCACAGAGTTGTTGGTTCATAGACTGAACAAATTAATGCCAAGCTCTTGTAAGAGTACATGATCACTGGTAAATTCTCAATAAACACAGCCATTATTATTTTTTAAAATGGCAACCTATTTCAGCATTGGATCCCACATCTTTTGGCTGACTCAGTAGATCCTTCTAACTCACTAGTTTTCTGCATTGTAAGCACAATTATATTCTAAGTGAAGACTTCCTTTCATCATTCTCTGTAAGGTAAAATGAGCCCAAATGAGGATTCATGATTCTCCCTCAGAAAAGGCAGTTTTCTCTTCTAGCAATAATATTTAAATAATGAAAAAGACAATAATGTACCTAGCATGGATGGAACACTTACTATGTATTAGGCCCTTGGTTATGACTTTTACATGATCTCATTGCATTCTCACACCCTATGATACCTAACTTCTATTATTTCCTTTCCACAGACGAGAAGACCAAGACACACAGAAGTTACTTATCTAGCTACTGAGTGGTTGATGGGACTGGCATGAATGTAGACTGTTACTACTAGAGCCTGCTGGCCTCAGTTCCAAGAGTGAGTGGCAGAGCTTCAGAAACACTCCTCTGTATCTCACCCCTTCTGCTTAGGTCAGATTAAAAAAAAAAAAAGTTTCTTTTCTAATCATAATGAAAGTTAACATTTCAATTTACGGCTACAATTGATGACCGAGAGGCCTTTACTAACAGAGTACTTGGAATTCAGCTAGTGCCCCATTGATCAGAGAAGCCAGGAGCTGGTGTTCCTGGGACAGTGAGAAGAGAAAGGGACGACCTTTAGGTAGAGATGTTTACTGAAAAGGGAAACTGAGGCCAGTGCTGCTGGAACCTCGGTGACAGCCAGGATCTGAGAGGTTCTCCCTGAAGGTTCTCTCTGCCTGTAGGAAACAAGAGGACAGGAGAAATTTCTGGTCCCTGCTGACAGCATGGTGAGAGATGACTGTAGTTCCCCCAAAGCAGCCTAGACGTGATGATGGCTGAGGTGTGTGAAGACACCCAGAGGGAAAACATAGATGTTTTACCAAGATTGAGGGAGAGTCAAGTTAGTGAGAAGAGATGGAAGAGGCTGAGCCTCAAACTCCAACCTCTTCTCACTGAGCACATAACCCAGACTATCAGCTGAGAAATGGATGGGTAAGGGAAAGAAAAAAGGGCCTGGATCTTAAGTTGTGTTTCTGGACACATAAAGTTCTGGGAGGGGCGGAGCATGTTTAAGGAGAACTCTGCTGCCTGGGTGGGCTGGGCATGGTTAAGAAACAGTGATTAATCTGGGGGGGGGGGGGGGGGGGGACTAGGGGCAGAATCAGTGACTCCTCAGAGAAAATGAAGGAGAAGGAGAACCTCTGAAATTACCTAAGAGAGTGAGGCAAGACAAGTGCTTTGACTGTCTAACCAAAATGAGTATTGGACCACTGTCCTCGGGGGACTACCTGGGTCAAAGCTCGTACAAAGGAAGTGTCAGTAAAGTGAGAGCAAGTCCTCCTAGGCCTGGTCTGTACTTCCACATGGCTAAAGTGCCCATGGGAGGAAGGCAGGAATTGGATAAACACAACTGTCAGGAAAGACAAGACATTATCTCCAGCAAGACAGATAAGGCACATGACTTTGATTTGCCACATAAACTCCTTCTGTCCGAATTCCACTCCCTAAGTGAAGCAAAACCAGGAAAGTTGAAGGCCATAAGGGATGCAGGTGACTTCCTCATTCTCAAAAGATGAACCAGACACTTAACTCATGTTCCCTTGCATTCTGGTTCTTCTAAGATCCTGTTTGCTGGTCACAGAATGTTCGGGCATAGGAAGGAAAGGATTTCCGAAGTCAGGTTGGGTTCAGATTGTAGATGACCTGGCAGAGAAGCTATGTTTATTTCAGAGGACAATGGGAGTCGTAAACAGCTTCGATTGAATCTAGCACAAACAACTCCAGTATAAAGAAGGAAGAAACAAGAAGCCTTCATAAGTTGGTGGCAGTACCAAGCCTGGACAAGGAATGGGGGCCTCTGCCCTGGATCCCTACTTTTAGTGAGTCTTGTCTTTCTGTGGCTGAATCCCTCCCCACACAGCAAAAACTCTGTAGGCCAAGCAGATGTACCCTCTAAGAGCCCATACCTCTCCTTTCGGACCACACCCTAGGCATGGTGGGACCTGAGAATTCTCTGACCAAACAGATCTGCACCTGCACTCAGGACCTGCAGGTTATCTCTTTCCAGGTTGTGGCTCCTTAAGGCTGACTGATGTGTATAGGTACAGGCCCAGGGAGTGAGAAGAGACTGCTATTTGGGAGGAAGGGGGGGTTGAGAAAAAGGGATGGAAAAATAGGATAGGGTTTGTATACCCAAGTGTGCACCCTTTTGTGAGAACAGAGACAGAAAGTAGAAAGATAAGGAGCCAGGCCACAGGCTGGGGGGCTCCATCTAACTCCTGCTCTGGGCTCAAGGTATGAGGGGCAGGCTTGGCTGGCAAGGCCACTGGTGGGAGATAGTAAGTGGATAACACAGGACGGCCACAGGAAAGGGATGTTGTAGAAAGAAAATCTTACAGCTTGGCTGCTTGCTGGGGGCTGCCCTGCCCCTGTGTGGTATCTCTGAGGCTGCTTTTCAGGTCCCATAATTACAGGTCTGGCCAAGGGATGGGATGGGGTGGGGCTGAGGTGAAGTGGGTGAGGTCCTTTCGGAAAAGGTGGTTAAGTGTCTGAGGCTGCAAAACCCGGGCACTGGCCAGGTACAAGGAACAATGTTTGGCAGGGAACAAGGGGTGGGGCCATTCCTGGCTGCCAGGCCTGGCCAGGTGCTGGTTCTACTACAGACACAGGGCATGCGTTCCCGCACTTTCCCCAAGATGAGCCATTCTCTGGCTCTCTGCGGGTGAGGGCTGAGGTAAGAACACATCTGGGGATGCAGCTGACCTTTAGGGAAATGACCTCATCTCTGCCTATTACATGTGATCCAAGTGGCTTTGGGAGTCGCAGCCTTTTGCTCAGAAGCTATTTTAATAATGTGATTCTTAGAAGCATCCTTGGAGAACTGCCACCCACACCACCACAGGCAAATTTCCCCTGCCTTTTGGGACACAAAATGCTTCACACCAAGGGAATGAAGGTTGGACCACATGCCCTCGAGGTTTCTTCCAAGGTTGAGATGGCAGGCTAGTACTATCCTGGCCTTCTTTACCCAACTGTTCAACATCTTTATCAGTGTTTCTCTACTGGTTTAGCATGCCTAGAGAGAGGAAGTGAAACTAGTGAGTCATTGTGTTGCTACTGAAAAGGCACCCTGATAAATTCTGTGATCGCAAGTGGAGGCTAATAAAGAAAGATCTGGAGTATTTTCATGGGTTCCATTTAGATCATTCTTTCTACTTAGGACTGTGGATGATTATAAGCCATCCTCAATCTAGTTTGCGTTATGTGTTGCACAAGAAGAAAAAAAGGTAAACTCTGAAAACTTTGTAAAACAGAAGATTCTTTTTTTGAGAGAGTATTGTAGATTTGGCATAAAACCATGTATTGAAACATCCCAGTGTCTTCAAGGGAGGATTCCTTTAGAACTCTCTGATTCTAGACATGGTCTGTGATCTAAAAGCAGAAAGGCTAATCCTATAGGCAAGATAGAGACTCTGATGAAGAAAGAACAATAAAATATGCAGATCCAGTGTGAGGAAGCCCAACTTCAGGGAAGAGAAGGGAAGAAGCAAAACTTCTCAGAGAAGGTGGGCAGTGACAAAAGACTTGAGCTACTAAGTGGACGGGAGGGTTTTTTGCTAAGCAAAGAAATGCAAGGAGAAAAAGCTAGAGGCCTGAGTCCCTGGAAGATAACAAGATTGTTTTTTTCTGGATTTACTGGATCTTTATGACACAAAGAAAATAAATAAAGTGATGATACTGTAGGGGTAACTTCCGCTCTCCTGATGCCTGGTAGAGTGAAGGGGAAGGGGCTGCACAGATGGCTTGGGCAGTGGCCAACAGAAGTCATCTTCAGAGACGTGGGGCACAGTGCAGGATCCTCAGCAGCATGGTGGTAATGACAGTGTTCGAAGAAGGCAGCCATGGTATGCTGGCTGACAGAAATGTACTATTAGTTGTATAAGGACAAAGATTGAGTTCAGATACCCATGGAAACTGGTAATGAGACAAGGTTTTGAATACAAGTAATTTCTTTGGAAGATGATGACAGAAAACATTGCTGCATGAAGAGGAAAGTGATAGAGGAAAAGGAAGGCACTCAGTTCAGGTGCTCTGCCAAGCAAATTACCATTGTGTGCAACCGGAGCTCAGTTCCATTGGGCATCTCTGGGAGACGATGCAGAACATACACCTCTGTGTTATCCTGCTCAAGGAGCAAGGGAGTATCCGCCAATTGACATCAGTCATTGGTTGAAGGATTCTCCTAGAGAACTTTAATTTCTCAGCACTTCTGGCATGTCCTGAACAGGTAATATTTTTATCAAGTTCCCATGGCCATCCCTCCATCAGATAGTTCCTAGTCATGGCGGCATGCCTTCTTCTTCTTCAACCAACTCTCTCTCCCTCTCTCTGATCACCCTTGGAAAAAAAAAATCTCATTTGATTTCTTACAGGTGTCTACTCTTCCAAGCAAGTAAGCATACTATTTGTTACCCAAAAGAAGTATAGTTTTAAAGACAAGGGTCTTAAGCTATTTTCAGTTGATCTTAGATACCCAGCCTTCGCTCTTGGCCATCAAGCCACTCACTTCCACCGGGACCCTCAGTTAATAGCTAAGCGCTTTAGGTGAGTTCTACATTTAATTCTCACTTAACTCTACAAGTTAGCTGCTACTGGAATGATCACCCTTGCTTCAGAAATGAGAAAAATGTAACTTGGCTTAAAGAGCTTCCCAAAGATACAGCAGTTCACCCCAGGTCTGTTTTTTTCCCTGATCCAAGATTCTTAATGACCACATTCTCCTGCTTCCAGTTACTCACAGAGAATGCATGTTTCCATCACAGGATGGCAAAGATACATCTGAAGGACTTCAAACAAAGATGACAGAGAAACAGTGAAAGAAGTTCTTAGAAAACTACAAAAGTTTTTATAAACGTGCATATATGCATTTAATTTTGTATCTTCTTTATTAATGTGAACAAGACTACACAGACTAAGTCCTACCAGAAAGGAATCTTAGTATAAGGGATACTACTGTTACTGTTACTCTGTGACCACATCTTTCCTAAGTCTAGCTTGTTGTTTGGATTGTATTTTCCACTGTCTTTAGATAAACGATTCATAGTCTGTTCTGTAAATACAGATTTAGAAACAGACACGTGTTGGAGTACAGATGTTAAACACCTGATCAGCACCTTCCAGGCTTGCTGTTGATCATTAACTGTGCCCAAATCCTGAACAGGCAATCCTCTGGCCGTTCATGCCCCCTCTCGCTTGTTATACTTTCCCATGGTCTAGGTCTCATATTTAGCCCCTTTTTACATATCAGAATCTGGTAATAGGTGGCGGGGGGATGGGGAAATGTGAAAACACAGATTGCTGGGCCCTGCCCCCAGAATCTAATTCTGTAGGTCAAGTAAGGCCCAAGAATTTGCATTTCAAACAAGTGCCCAGGTGATGCTGATGCGGCTGGTCCAGAAACCAGAATTTGAGATATGCTGTTCTAGTGCCATCTCTACTTTCCTTGAGCAGTTGTGAACTGTTTTTAAAAAGAAGTTATTGTGTCTACCCCAGCTGTTTCTAATTTCCTCATGCTGGATTGCACCCATCAACCAGAGAGTGATAAAACATAGGATTTTAAAGGGCCTGGACCCATGTTCCTTCTGCATCAATTTTAAGAAAACAAAGCAATGGTATAAATAGTTAAACAGGTCTTTCCCCAATAACTAGGAATCAAAAGCTCCTTTTTAACTAAGAGTTATATTTAGAGGAGCTTTCTTTAAATTTTGGACATGTTTGGGAGGAGGGGAGTTAAACGGGAGGTTCCTGTATGACTGAAATCTCCCTCCTTCCATCATTTAAAAAAATGTCATTTATGACTGCAGGCCTGTGAAGCCAAATTTATTTATAATTCTCAGTAGCCCTCGGGTTCTCGGGCAATCTAAAGACACAAACCATTCTTTGTTTTTAGGTGAAATATCTGTTGAATACACATTTTATGCATATTTGTCCAGATTTAGTCAAAACAACACAAACTCCAAGTGATCAGGAAGTGTACTGTGATGTACAGTAAGTAAAACAAACAGGAGGTTGACTTCACACAATGGCATTCATGGCATTTTGTCAACTTTTCAAACTTTACAGTACGGGCTGTACAACAGCAGTCTCAAGTTTTAATACGCTGCCCTTCATCAAAGCCCCGTCTGCCCTCAGTGGAAGGGGCGGGTGAAAGAGACCTTCCTTTGCATCCCAGATGAGACAGGCATGGCTGTTGCTTGGTTTCACACTGCATACTCAGGGCATGGCAGTTTCCATGTAAGGGAAAACGGCTGCTTTTAACAGAAGATAAATTAAGCCCTCGGGTTAGAGTGAAGCTTTTTAGGTCAGAATTCAGATGATAAAGGAAAACAGAGGCGTCCCCCGTTGTGTTAGAGGACTGCGAGAAAGGTGAGGTTTATCGGCTTTCCTGCCCTGCTGCTAATGAGTGATAGGGAGCTCTAATTTGAAGACACCCCGGAGCTGTTAAAGTGTGTGTGAGATGCAGACAATTCATCAGCAGAGCAATAATCTTCACCCCACGCAAATGGAAAAGCCATTTTGGTGTCTTCAGAGTTTTTATTAAAGTCTGAGGGGAAAAAACAGGGAAATGGATTTTTTTTTCTTTTTAAAACTAAATTTTAAAAATTTTAGAACTCCTAGTGTATACCAGGCAATATTCTAGTTCTTTATCAAGGGTCAGTCATTGGATATAATCCCCATTATAACCTCTACGATATGATGCCACGTTTTCAGGTGAGGAAACTGAGGCACAGAGTAGTTAGATGATGTAGCCTGTGCCTCAGTTTCCTCATCTGTAAACAAGGGGGCTCAAGGAGGAAACAGACGTTCAAACCCACAGGTACATGATTTCAAACCCATTCTTCCCTCTAGCAAAGATTACACACACACACACACACGCACGCACATTTTTGTGAAGATTTTACTTATTTATTTTGAGAAAGAGCAAGCAAGCAGGGGAAGGGGCAGAGGGAGAGAGAGAATCTCATGCAGACTCCATGCTGAGCACAGGGTCTGATGTGGGCCATGCCTTCTGCTTGTAAGTTGCCCATGGTCTAGTGAGGAATCCAGACACGTGAACATGTTTGACATTCGTAATTAAGTCTGAAGGCACACATTCCTAGAAGGGGTTATAAGAATATGGTTCCAAAGCTCTTGCTCCTGTCTGGATGGTGCAGGAATCAGGAAAGCTCCAACATGAAGGGAGAGGATTGAAGGAATTTTCCAGGTTGGTATAGTGAAGCAGAAAGAGGTGATTCCAGAGTAAGGAACTACATATTCCAAGATTCAGGGTGATATGCAGAGATCTGAACAGAACTGAGTCATAAGGGCCAGGGCATATCATGCTAAAGAGTTTGAACTTTCTCCTGCAAGTGATGGTGAGACATGGCATTTTTTGTAAGGCCATGAGGAGGTTAAATTTGCTTTTAAGGAAAAACAGTCTTTTGACGAATGAATTCAAGGCAGATGAGACTGGAAGCCAAAAAACCAATTACAAAGATGTTACAAAGGTTCAGATACGACACAATGTTGGCTTGATCTAGGAAAGGTTTGTATGTATGAGAGGGGTGGTGGGGAGGGAGAGAGGTACTGGTTCAAAACATATTCTTAAAGGAGACCAAGCAGACAAGACTTGGCAGTCAAAATAACTTAGAGTCATGAGAATGATGGCAGAGTAAACATCATCAGAACACGAGTTATGTTTCTTCTCCATTATGTATGTTATGTACGGTGTGTTTCACGCAGTATGTGCCACATACTGCCCTATAAATGAATGAATGAATGATGACTTCCAGGTCTGAGGCTTGGGTGACTTGGTGACTACTTGGACCATTAACCAAAACAGGTGGCTAATATTAGGACAATTTGGAGAGTAAAGAAAATTGAGTTTAGCTTTGGATGTTTGAGGTTCACATGAGAAAGACACTTAGAAAACTGAATCTTAAGTTCTAGGGATGAAAATTCAAGATGAAGATTACGGTTTGGAAATCAGAAATATATAGAGACAGTACTTCAGTACACTAGAAAAAAACTGCAATTACCTGAGCAAAACAGCCAATCACCCAAGCATTCATTTACTAATCTACTCATGTGTTCTTGTTATTCATTTATTTATATTACTGAAACCCTACTTTGCATCAGGCTTTGGACAAATTTTAGGGAGTGAATAGGTCTCATTTGGTCTCTGCCTTCAGGAGGTATATCATAATTGGGAAGATAAAAAGCAAGAAAAAAGATAAGACCATTTCTATTGTCATATGTATTTTGAAGGAAACAGGTGATTGAGATAGAGAATAAAGAAAGGAGGCCTTCTCAGAGGAAATAACATTTAAATTGAGGCTTGTATTAATCAGGATTCTCCCTGAAAAACAGGAGAAAACATAAATGAAGAGATTATATATAAGGAATTTGTTCACATAATATGGAAGCTAAGAAATCCCAAAATCCTCAGTTGGCAACCTAGAGAGCTAAGACAGCTGACAGTATAGTTCCAGTCCAAGTCCAAAGACAGGAGACAACCAATGTTCCAGTTGGGAGACAGTCAAGCAGAGAGAGTAAACTCCTCATTCCTTAGCCTTATTGTTTGATTCATTCTTTCAAGAGATTAGATGAGGCCAACCCATACTGAACAGGACAATCTGCTTTCCCCAGACTACTGACACAAACATAAATCTCACCCAGAAACACCTTCACAACTATATTTGACAATAATGTTTAATATCTACACACCCCTGGCCCAGCCAAGTTGACACATAAAATTAACCATCACCAGCCAAAAAAAAAAAAAAAAAGCCCAACCATCCAACCATGCAAACTCTACACTAAAAAGAGTAACCAGGAAAATGAAACAATGTGTGCAAAAGCCTGACTTTAAAGAGCATTTGCTGTGCCCAGAAACTGAAAAGCAATGCACATAGATGGAGATTAGAGAATGAGGTAGAAAACAAGGTGCAAAGAAGTCAATCAGTTAAACAGGACACAGAGTAATCACAAACTTTAAGGCTAAGGTGAGATTTGGAGCATTACTCTAAAATCAATGGAAAACCATTTAAAGGCTTAAGTATGAGATAATTAGATCTTCTTATGAGGTTACATAATGTTAACAGACTATATGAATCAAGAATAAGAAGAGATAAGACTGAAGATGGCTTCTTCCCTCCTACTTCCAAGGAGGATTTGAAGAGTAAGATAACATGAAAGATGTGAATATATTCTGAAAAACAAAACAAAAAATGATAAATGTGTGTATAGTGTAAAAACTCAAATACATGGAGAATATTATCTTAAGTTGTAGTCAGTCTATAAAATTCAGTTCAAGGGAGATTGGGGAGTAAACAAATGGTGCTTATATTAGTATCTAATTACTTAATACATTAGAATTTTTTAGATATGTCTAAACTCTATTTATTTTTTCAAATTATCTGGGATGTATTTTGATATGTCTCTTAAATATCTTGGATCTTAGGTATCCAAGATATTTAAAACCCAGAATCTTTTAAGAACTGAATTTGTTATTAATTAGTGATAGACTTATTTAAACTATCTTATACTATTTATATATTCACTAAGATTTGTCTGCCTATTTTGTTCTCTTGTCTTCAGTTGGACCTTTAGTTTTCCCTGTGTTCATCTGGAAGCTGCATATTATATAGATAGCCTGTTTATTAACACACATGGTTAGCTTAATATATTATTTAACAAATTCTATAGTTAATCAGTATCTCTGTCCTTCTCCCAACAAGATCAGAAATGTACATGCATATGTATAAGAAATGCATACGTATTAAGGCACTTGGGTGGCTCATTTAAGTGTCTGACTCTTGGTTTGAGCTCAGGTCATGATCTTGGGATTGTGAGATCAAGCCCTATGTTGGGCTCTGCACACAGTAGGGTGTCTGCTTGAGATTCTCTCCCTCTGTCTCTCCCCCCACATGTATACATGCTCTCTCTCTCTCTCTCAAACAAATCTTTAAAAAAGATGCATATGTATTTATTGTATATATTGTATGTATGTATTATAAAAAAGAGATGCAAATGCATTTATTATAATATGTATTTATTTATTGTACATTGTATACATGTTTAAATCCATGTTGAGATCAACTATGAAGTACTGCTGAATAACAGAACATTGGGCCTGAGCTCTAAAGACTTCCAACGTCCCTCCTTTGTCTTCCATGTTTATAAAGCATAATATTTTAGTTCCACTTGGTTTTACGTGCAAACTAAATCAGTTATTACTATTATCATTAGTATTACTAATTGAAATGGATTTACCAAAATATTTCACAATTCCTGTGCTTATAACTGTGTCTTACATTCTATTTCCTTCCTACTGAATCTTTTCTTTCTTGCCAAAATGCTCCTTGCAGTTTGTTCAGCAAGGGCTGTGGGTATTTATGAATGCCAATCTCTATTTCACCCTCACCCTGAATGAGAGTGAAGGTCCAAGAATCATCTAAGGTTAACAGTTAATTTTCTCTAATGCTCTGAATATATTAGCCCATTACCATTTGTTGCTATTGAGAAAAGCCTCTTGTCTGGAACTGGATTCTACACCTTAAAATTCTCATCTCTACCAACTTTACATTTGATACTTGTGACTTTGTCACAAGCCATTAAATAGCCAGATAGAGGGGTACCTGGGTGGCTCAGTCAATTGGACGCTTGTCCAATTCCTGATTTTGGCCCAGGTCATGATCTCATGGTCCTGAGACTAAGCTCTGTGTCAGGCTCTGTGCTCTGTGTGGGAGTCTGCTTAAGATTCTTTCTCTCCCTCTCCCTCTGCCCCTCCCGCCACCTGCACTCAATAAACAAACAAACAAACAAATAAATAAAATCTTTAAAAAGAAAAAAGCCAGGTAGAAAATAAAAAGCTCAAGGATTTTCCATGTGTGGGGGTAGCAGAGCTTGGAAAATCTCTGAACCTACCATTCATTTTGCTGTAAACCTAAGCATAACCTGTGAACCTAAAACATAACCTGTGAACCTAAACATAACCTGTGAACCTAAAACTACTCTGAAAAAATTAAAGTCTTTAAATTAAACGTGAAAAATCTTAAAGATTTATCTCAGTTTTTAAGAAACATTAGAAAAGATAAAAATATCTTGCCAAAGCATTTAAGGCATTCCATATGCAGAATATTCAAATCCCTGGTGTTTTCTGTGGTGTTTTTGGTATGGAAGAAGCAGTTTAGACACTACTATTACCAAAAGCATTGCTGTAATTCCAAAAACTACAGCTATATCAAGTAGATACTGTTATTTGTTATCCAAATTATGATTTACATATTTTGTATTTATTTCAGACTGTAATTAATTACTTATTATCACCCAGAATCTAGTTACTGTCACTAAGGTCAGGGACACCACCCCAGTTTTAGCTAGAGTCCTCTTCTGTATCATGGCAGAAGCCTGAAAACCAGATCCTGCCTGCTTTTCATTTTATTCTCAGTCAGCAGCCAGAGTGATGCTTTAACACGTAAGTCAGTCGACTGATCAAAATGTTCCGATGGTTTCTCCTCTCATCAGAGTAAAAGCTATTTTAATGCTGCCCAGGATTCTACTTGCTCAAGCTCTCCACTGCCTCGCTCATTTATTTTCTCTTCTCCTTCCTGACCCCTCTCCAACCATGCCGACCTTCAGGGTATTCTTCAGACTCATTAAACACACTCCAAGGCCAAGGCCTTTGCAGTTGGTGCTTCTTCTACTCTCCTCCTTCATCTTTGCTCGCGGCTAACTCCTTTGCCCCCTTCACAACCTTTATCAGATTTACATGACCAGTGAGGCGTGTACAAAAATTCCCGCTCCAGAATTTCTCATCCCCTCCCCCACTTTATTTAAACTCTTTCACTAGAATATAAGCTGATCCATACTAGGTACATGATAAATATTTGTTAAGTGAATGGATAAATGACTAAATGACTGGATTTTTTTTCCTGAGCACTGCGCAAGGTGGCTTATATATGTCATTTAATGCTCAGAATCATTCAGACATGTAGATACTATTATCTTCATTGTACAGAAGGGGAAACAATAGCAGAAAAATCAAATAACATTCCAAAATTCACTCAGCTAGCAAAAGCAAGAGACTGACACCATGGCCCATGTTCTTTAAGCCTCTTCACTTCCCTTGTACTGAAAAGCTGAAGGTCAAGGCTGCCCTCCCAAACAGGGGGACACAGAAAGCATGCCCAAATGAAGCACATTTCTAGAGTGGCATGTAAGTCTATGCAACACACATCACAGCACTCTACAGTTCAGCATGAAGGGAACCAAACATCTCTTTCCTAGCTCTCACTGCTGTGCTGCCTGAACTCCAAATATCTGTCAAACGTCTCTGTGATTTCGATTAACCATGTAGAAACACACCACTTTATAATGTGTTATTTATATACGTTATAATTGTCTCCTTAGAAAATAACAAGATAAATATATCACAATTTACATATTTTTCCATATGTAAAAACACACAGCCCTGTTTGTGTGTAAATTCTTTCATATTCATATGTTATCTGTGCTTCAATTGACCCTTACTGGGGTCTTGCTCCTTGTTGAGGGAAAGATATCACAGACCTTTTCCAATGTAGAAATGACCTTTCTGTCTGACCTGATTATAGACATTCTCTTGCCAACAATGTCTAAAGCTGTCTCTGGGCAGGATGTGTTGGGAGAGGAGGGCAAGGGAGTGAATTCCTTTCCACACTTGGCTATACAACACCCTTGGGTCACATTGGGTCAAGGAACTGAGCTGAGGAAGCATGCGACATTCCTGACCCCTTTCAACTCAGAGACCCAATAATGATGGCACCAAAAAATATGAGATGCGTGTTCAATCACACATTCAAGCATATATTGAGCACCTATTGTATGCTTAGCAGTGTGCCAATAAGCAAAATGAGAATTAACACCACAGTATATGAAACATGATTTAATCATGTGACATGCTATTAGAGAAAGGTTATGATCTAGACAATTTTATCAACTTAGAAATTAACTGATAACTTGACTCTAATAAACTGTGTTACCGAGTTACACTTTGGGTAGTCAGAAAATTGTAACATAATTGTAGCCTAGAATTTTCAGAAAAGTTTTCAAAGTGAAGGTTCAGCTCAAAAGATTGAAAAGTATGTGGATTTGCAAAACGGGGAAGTCATTCCAAGAGAAAAAAACAGTTGAAGTAAAATTAGGCAAAAATTAGTATAATTTGATTAAGAGAGAGAAATCCATTTGCCTGCTAATGAGAAGATTACAGGGATGCTTGAATGTCTGCATAAGAAGCTGAGCTCCCATATTTATGCATTAATCTAGAAAATTATGACAATTTGCTCTGCAACAGATGCAAAAGACCCATTCTCCTTCACCACTGGGGAAGTTCTAAAAATGTGTTCTTAAATATCTCCCCTCAAGAAATATTTCCATGTAGATGATATCCCCAGGCCAAGAACACACCAATGATGTCATGCCTGATTCTTATTAAATATATTAATGAAGCATTAATTCATTCCAGAACCTGTTATTATTGTCATAAGAGAAACATGAACATTATAAAATCCAAATAGAGGTTTCCTTGATGATTGTAACCTCATGGTTCCTGTAGCAAATTTTGGGGACATTCAAACCAAATCAGTAACATCTCAAATTGCTGCTGTGGAAAATCAAGGTTTGATGCTGACTCCAATGTTTTAAATCTTACTTCTGAGAAATGAGGCCAATTTTGGCTTTCCTGTCCTATCTCAGGAAATGCTTTAGAATGAAAGTAAGGAGAACAAGAACAAACAGTCATGACTACTTTGCCATGTCCTCAGAAGCTATGCTAAGCTACTATACTAATTAATATTTTATTTGATCTCCAGTTTACCTATGCTAACTTCTCCTGGATGACTTATTATATGGGACAGAAAACCTTACCTTACAGTAGAGGATCACAAAAAGGCCCATAGGTCATTCTCAGTACAAAGTCCTGAAATGTGGAAGATTTGGGAAATTAAAGAGAATATTCACTGATGTGGAGAAAACTCTGGAAATTGATTTTTTATCTTTTATCTAATTGCAGTTACAGCCCTATTTTCTAAATGTTTGCCTCACCCCTGAAAAAATGAAAAAGAAGGGAATACATGAAGATTATGTAGTCTCTCAGTTAGAGAGTAAGTTGCCCCATGGTGTTAGGCCTGCTTCTCTAGGGATTCCAGTGCACACGGCTTATTGCAGGTATGGGGAAGATGCTCCTAAGAGAAGGGGAATGAGAGGTGCATGGGCGGTTCTGTTGGTTAAGTGGCTGCCTTTGGCTCAGGTCATGGTCTCAGGGTCCTGGGATTGAGCCCCATGTCAGGCTCCCGGCTCAGTGGGGATCCTGCTTCTCCCTCTCCTTAGCCCCTCCCCCTGCTCATATGCCTGTTTGCTCTCTCTCTCTCTTGCTCACTCTCTCAAATAAATAAACAAAATCTTTAAAAAGAGAGAAAGAGAGAAGGGGAATGAGAGAAGCAGGAGATGCAAGGAAGGAGCTGAGCTAGAGTTTAGCCTCATCCCCTGGGGAGGAGAGGAGTGAGAACGGAACCAAAGAGTTGATCCCAACTTGGAAACGGTGTCTTCTACTCATATGTCAGTCAATTATTGGCTGTCATCGTCCCCATAGCAGAAGAAAGGTCATTTAACCTCCAATGCAAGGTGTCTTCAGTTTGGTCAAGGGCAGTTTTCCAGAGAAGAGGGCTGCAATGAACCTTTAGCAGCCAACATTCACGGCAACCTGTAGACAGGCACACCAGCCTGGTGAAGGTGATCTAAGTGGGGAACAACTGACAGCACCCACACATGCATTATCCTAGACAGGCAGAATGGTATGTGCTTATGGGGGCTATGGAGACTCCATGGAAAAGGTAGCACTTAATATTGAATCTTGAAGAAAAAATAAAACTATCATTAGGAGAGATGTATTTGGAAAGTTTCTTCCTTTTTCTCTGGATATGAGACAGTAAACACCAAAGACATTACACATGAAATTCTGGCATTTCCAATTCCTCCTGTGGCAGTGGCTAGGTGCCCATTTCCATCTTTTCTCCTTTTCCATAGAACACAGTTGTAACCAGGAGGTGGCTGCCCAACCACAGACCACATTCCTTACCCTTCTTGCAGCTGGGTCTTGCTCTGGGATGAATTCTCACCAATGAGAAAGAAGCGATAGTGATGAACGATGCTTCCAGGCCCAGGCAGTGAGAACAAATGTGTCCCTTCTACATTCTCATTGCCATTTCCATCAACTGCCCATGCATTGGCAGAGCTGTAAAGTAGAGGGAAGCCGGGTTCCCTGTTCTCTGTGTTGAGAAGCACCATCTGCTAATTAGAAACACAGGCATGAGCCATTATACTTTCCTCTGATTTATGGCTTCTATTCGTCACACCAGGATCTTAACTAACATTTTTCATTATTAAGATATTAACAAAAATCCTTTTGCCAGATGAAACTAGAAACAGTCTCTCATCTGATGCAGAATTTCTTTTCTAGTAGTATCTTGGATTTTTCTCCCCTTCTTCTGTATATTTCACAGAGTTTTGCCATGGACTGGTCACTTCCTTGTGCCAGGACACATTTTAAGTTGTAGAAAATTCTGCTTCCCACCTACAGTTGTTTAAATGTTGCAATAAACAGAGTGACCTTGTCTATGGCATGTGAAGAAGACTGTACTCTTTTTGATACCCTACAAATTCCTCTTGTCAAGGTTGGACTTAGCCAGGCATGCGTCTATTTGTGAAGCCTTAGAGTGCTTCGTAATAGCAAGGTGGAGACTTCTACATTTCGATTCCAAGTTCTTCTGAATAAGGAGAGGATATTGAGGGACTGGCCTGAAGAGGGAGGGTGTTATCCTCCAGCATTCTGGCCAAGAAATGCTACTTCCTATTTGTGGATCCCGCTAAGGATGCATGCCCAGTTAGAGAGATGCATTAAGTCCATGATACTTCCAGAGAAAAGAGGAGCTCAGGGATTTGACCATTTATCAGTTTCACACTCAGTGTTACACTGTGTTGGCACGCAATGAATACTATCATTCAGTCAGACTTGAGTTTTAAAGTTTCTTTCCAGTGAATAGCGATTCCATCCTATTGTCAGAGAAAGGAATGTGGCAAACAAGGTTGCTTTCAAACTTGGGTAGAAGCTAAGTAAAGTGCATGCATGAAAAATAACTAGGAATAGCTTAGAATGACAAGCCTTTCACATTTATAAAGCTTGTGAGTAATTAAATGATAATGTATCCATAAGTATTAAGTTTAAATAGTAGACTATACCTGTAACATATGCTCTCTAATAAAAGAATGGTTAATGCAGGTCCATCCACTTGTAAGGTTTTGCTCAGACAGAAATGGAGTAGCACATATTGTGTAGCGCTTACATCACAATCCTTGGAGATAGGAGTTCATATTTTATATTTAATCCTCATGTAAATTTTGTATTTCATCCAGAAAGAAACAGGCACAAAGGAAATAAAAGTCAACCCATGTAGCAGCAGTAGGCAGTGCGCCCATGGAATCTCAGCCCAATGGATCTCTAATCCCTATGTTAATCTGAATATTTCTATTGGGTTCTAAAATTTACCAATAAAGTAAGTTACTATTACTATATATGAGCTAGGGAAAAAAATCCAATCTTTTAGTCTTCCAAGTTGGAAATTCTCAGTAAAACTCATTAGAGTGACTTCTTTTGAAGTTCTGGAAAAAGAATTCTTTAACTAAAAGCAGATCCCATATTTTCTCTGTCCCATGAAGGACACTGTAATAGCAATTTGCATTTCATAAGACACTGGAGTTTTGTAACAGTTTAACTTAACCATGAATCACTAAAAGCAGGTTATGTTCTCCCCCTAGCTTCTACTCCTGCTTGTCACATAACTATTCCTTTAGACCTGCTTAGCTTTGAAAAACATGTTTCCTAACACACAGCTTGCCTTCATAAAAGTCTATTTGAGTAATCCACGGTGTCTGAGAAATGTCCTATGACCGCTTTTTGACCCACTGACAGAGCTGTAGGTTTTACCATTTTCCTCACTACAATGCCCTGGATAGCATTTCAAATACATAGAGTCATGACCTTTATTGTTTGCCAGATGGGCTGTGAAATGTATGCTGATGTTCATAATAGGATTATACAAGGTTGTTTATTGTCAGAAAAATAATGTGAGCATTATCTTCTTTTCTCCCCCCTCACCCCCAACGGGTTTTCCCTTTAATAGGTATTAGGAAGTCTAATTTTGATTAAGTAAATATCAGCTTTCAGCTTTACAAATGATGGTTCATTTAGGCACATACTTTAATGGTATTAAGGGTGGAAAACAAGAAGAATCAGCCAGGTAAACTAAAGTACAAAGAACGTACTATAATATGGACCCATGCATGGCAACTTGCGGCATGTACATATTTCATGCTAGAACTGAATACAGTGATTCAAATTAATTCAAATATGGGACAAAGAACAATATGTGTGCTATGAATGTGACGCTTAAAAATACAGAATACAGGGCGTAACCACAGTGTCTCTGTCCTTCAAACGCTTTGCTTTTTGCTTTGTATATACTCATTCAGGTGATTGTATCTCTTCTCTTACTCTAGAACCCCACCAAAAAGAGATGCTCAACTTGGGAATTCGGTTTCAAGCAGTTTATTCAGGTCATACAGAGAAGGAATGGGAAGTGAGACAGGCAAGAAAGAATGCCCGTGAAGGGTGTGTTAATGGAGAGGGACACAACTGTAGGCAGCGGAGTTCAATCCCAGTGGGGATCATAGGAGAGGCTCCGCAGAACATGCCTCCGCTGAGGGGCCAGCAAAGGCAGGTATTTATTCCTCAACAACTTTCCCTCATTGGTCGAGGGCCACTCCTGGAGCCTTACCGCGCCACATGCAAGATGAGCTCCTGAGCTCCTCTTTTCTCTGGAAGTATCATGGACTTAATGCATCTCTCTAACTGGGCATGCATCCTTAGCAGGATCCACAAATGGGAAGTAGCATTTCTTGGCCAGAATGCTGGAGGATAACACCCTCCCTCTTCAGGCCCCTGCCCCAAACATGCCCCAGCTGCCAAAAGGAGCTATCAGGCAGGGAAATGCAGGAAGACATGCGTCTACCTAGGAACTCTTTGACATGAACTCCAGTATAGTTTGAGGGGATGTGGGCAGGGAACCCACAGACTCTGTTTCACATGCCAAGGCCAGTGTGTCCCAGTGAATGTGGCTACATCTATGCTGTGGTATACTGGAAACAGGGCTTGGAATCCAGGAGAACCCAGCTTGAATCTCATTCTATCATTCATTTACTGCAAATGGTTTTGGTATGCCTGGTACTTGGGGTCATTCTTTACTAGTCTGACCTCTTGGGGACGGGAGCCTGGATATCTGTATCTTCTTCCGTAAGACACATATGAGAGAGGTATTACAAGGATTGAATCAGGTAATAGTTGAATGAAAAGTATCTGGAATCATGCCTGGCTTCTAAGAAACACACCAGAGATTTTAGGGGGCCCTGTCCTCAAACTCCCAATCCTGTTTCTATGTCTACCTTCATCACCAGCGATGCTGTTGATGGGTCACAGACAGTGCACCTCAGGTGCCCCAAAACCAACTTCAAGTCTCATGACTCACTAGAAAGATTCACAGAACTCAGAAAAACCATCATATTCATGATTATAGTGAAAGAATACAGATTAAAATCAGCACAGGAAAAACGTACATGGGGCAGAGTCGAGAAGAAATCAGACACAAGCTTCCAGTTATCTTTTCCCAACAGGGTCATATGATGCACTTAATTCTCCCAGCAACATCTAAGAAGTGTTGACAAGCAGGGATCACCCAAGCCTTGGTGACCATGGTTTTTATTAGCAGTCAATCACACAGACATGGAGTTGATCTTAGCAACTGCAATTCCAGCTCCTAACAGGTCCAACTGATGCGGTATGGCCCACAGCTCCAGGCCTACAAAAACCATTCAGCATAAATCACATCATTAGCATAAACTATATAGCATGGCTTAAAGCCTTAGACATAAACAGACCTTCTAATCAGGCAAGGCATTCCAGGGACTAAAAGCGATCTCTCACCAGCTCGTAAAGGGTCAGTAAAGAATACCTTTGGGATACGCAGGGTTTGGGCAATCCAGGACCGTGGAGTTAATGCTTTACTGCACAAAATGCTACAGTCTCTCCCTGGTCCCATGGCATACTCCTTCTTCCAGAGCCTTCTCTCCAGAACTGTTTAGAGACAGTTCTCCAGAACTCCAGAGTTCTCCTAAAAGTTTCTACGAAAGCCACTAGACAGATACTTATGAAATCATTCTAAGCCCTGTTTTAAGAATGACCATATCAGCCCATAAGCCCATTATCAGGGCTCAGTCCCTCTCCATGCCCCTCTCCCCAACTGCAGTAGATAGCCTGAGTCCTCCTAGAATGTGAAGGTAGACACATCACCTATGAACACATGACTTTTTCTTAGAGATTCATTTCTTTGAGAGAGTGTGTGTGCACAAGGTGGGGGGGCAGACAGCGAGAGAGAAGAAGAAGAAGAGAAGCAGACTCAGGCTGAGTGGGAAGCCTGACAAAGGTCTCGATATCACAACCCTGAGATCATGACCCAAGCCAAAATCAAGAGTTGGGCACTTAACTGAATGAGCCACCCAGGTACCCCCACATGAATGCTTCTAGGACTATGGTCCAATACAATAGTCATTAGCTAAATGTCATTACTGCACACTTGAAATGTAACTAAACTGAGATGTGCCACAACTGGAAAATGCACACCATATTTGAAGATTTAGTACAAAAAAAAAAGGAATGTAATCCATCTTAATATTTTAATAGTAGTTACTAGTGGAAATAAATTTTAGATGAATTAATTAAAATATATCATTAAAATTAATTTTACTTTTTTCTTTTCCCTTTTCTCAATGTGGCTATGAGAAAATTTAAAATTACACATGGTTTGTTTATTTCTAATGGACGATGCTGCTCTACATGGGAATGTGGCATGTGGGATATGAGGCTATAAGGACACTCCCAAGTCTTTTGATTTCCTCTCTGGACAACAGGACCATGTACCGTGACTGTTGTATAAATAGATCATGGAAAATCATAGATGGAGACAAACAGTTTACAGCTAATGACCCTCAAAGTTACCACCACAAAATAGCAATTTTATAGATTTGAGCATAGCTGACAAATTGTTTTAGGCATACTTACCAGTGAGCATGATTTAAATCTTTGCTTCCACAACTGTACTCGACCAACTTCACAGCCATTTCCACCAAATGCCAGATGCCTGCCTTTCTTATTCTGTTGCCTTGAAGAGCTCCTGACTGGGAGCTAGCACCAGGAAAACAATGTCAGCAAGACACAGATGCACTTCAAACTTCCATCTCAAAAAACTATTTGTATTCTCCCTACTGAAGGCCATTTTTTCCCCTAGTCAAACCAGACTGTCGCCAACCTGGCTGTAGTCATCTGAACCCCACACAGAGGTGGAATTGCTCCCCCTTCCTCAAATATGCAATAAATAGCAAGAGAAGACAGGAATTATAGGTAGTATCTCAAGAGAGCAATCAAGAGGCTTTAAAAAGTGACTTCAGCAAAAGGATAAAAATTGCACAAAAGCATCCACTTTGTATAACACTGGCAATGATATTGTTCACAATAAAGAGGAGTTTTCTTTTATGAAAGACCCATGATGGTCTTTATTCAAATATGTTTAATTTCTAAAGCCCCAAACCAATTTGGGTTTAAGACAGGAGTCAAGAGCAAGACTTCACATCATGGTGTCACCAGGACAAACATATTAAAAAACAAAAAAGGCAGATTGACTTCCAGAAAAAAAAATATAATCACTATAAGGCTTAATTTTTTTTCCTATTAAATTGTTTTGGTCCATGATGGAGCTCTAGAACAGCACTGTCAAAAATATAACACAAGGCACAAGGTGAAATATGTATGTAATTTTAAGTTTTTCCTAGCCACTCTGTTTCAAAAAAGTAAACAAAGAGCTAAAATTAATTTTAATAATATATTTCATTTAACCCTATACATGCAAAATAAATCATATAATAATATAAAATTATTAGTAAAATACTTTATATTCTTATTTTGACACTCTTTGAAATCCAGTCTGTGTCTATCCACAGCACATGGTGATTCAGACTATATTTCAAGTGGAGAGTGGCTTCCATATTGCATAGAACATTCTATAAGTCATAGAATGACTTCCATATCACACAGAGCATTCTTAAAGTCATAGAGCGACTTCCAAACTGCACAGAGCTGGAAAATAATCATCTTCTTTGGTTCTAGTCAGTGGGTCTGGTGAGTGCCTCCTGCCTGAGTATATTTTACTAAACATTAATGGATTTTTAGTTGAACACAGACTTAGAAAAACTGTATTATCCTATTCGGTACCATCATTCTATTTCCTTTAATTGTATTTACTAAACATCTTATCAAATTCTTTCATATATAATTTCTTGAATATACAGCATCTTATTAAACATTTTAGCAATAGATTATTAACCCACATTAAACAGTAGGAAATGGGCTTGGAGAAATCAACCAGCTTACGGTCTCATAGCTAGAAACAAGCTTGTGTGTCAAAACCTTGGTCTGTCTCTCAACTGAGCTTTCTGGTGCACCATCCCAAATAGCACAGGAATGGAAAGAGTGATGGCTTGTAGCCAAGGTGAACTGTCAGACCTAAAGTGATTCAGAAAGGCCTGGGATTAAAGGGACTGAGCTGTAAGGCTTTCAGAGCTCTCTCCAAAGGGAAAAGAATGAAAGCCCTTGGAAAGATCTGCAGTTCCATTTGGGTCTTAGATCTTATGATAAGACACAAAGCCACCACCTTACACTGGTGAAGAATGAAGCTATTATTCGTAAGTCATTTACAAACACATTTCAATTCATGAAATCACATTTTGTGTTAATTCCTGAGAACTTCAACTCCAACTCAGTCACTTTGAGGAACTGCACTGTTGAAACCCAGAACATCTCCTGAATCAGCCTAGTGTTTCCAGATATTTAAGGCCATCAACCCCATGGAATTTTTTTCACCCTTCATCAACCTGGAGTTCTGAGGCAAACTACTGAGGAAAATAACTTGGTCACAGGCTTTGATCCCTGAAAAGTACAAGTGATTAATTGGTTGATTTCTTTGTAAACCTAGAGATAATAACTAGATGTCCTACCAATCTACCACATGGCCTACTGGTTTTAGTCACTCCTGGGCCACTTCGCTGACTTCATTTATTTAATCAATGTCCCTTAATTCTAGCATCTTAGATATTTACTGGCATATTATTTAATTGAAACTCAGCATTTATCAAAAGTGCCACTAAGAAAAAAAAGATATTTAAAAAGGGCAGACTAATGAACACAGCAACTACTTGGCCCTTTTTAGCAGTGGTTTTCAACCTTGACTTCACATTGGAATCACCCAGGGAGTTTTTTTTTTAAAAAAATGCCTCGTTTCCCAGCAGAAATCCTGATTTAATTGGTCCAGGATGTGGCATGGGCATCAGGAATTTTAAAGCTTCCCCGATGATTCTAACATACAGCCAGGGTTGAGAATCACTGCTCTATATTCTCTAAACATTATCCCTTAGTTATGTTAGCAGTGCAAGTTTAAGCAAAGTAAATGGACCATATTTCCTAAGATTCACATTAAAATGCCTTGAGAGAATAAATATGCAATGTTATGCCTGTGGTTTTAATGGCAAGTAAATAAAAATATCCAGCCAAATGATATTTCTGCTGTGGGTACTTTGTAACACTGAAGATATGAACTAACATACATGATAAAATCTTTCTTAGATTAAATCCCAGTAAAAATAATGAGTGGGTTTTGTTTTGTTTTTTGTTATTGGAGGAGAGAGAGAGGACAGAGGGAGCACATGCACATGCGTGCAGAAGGAGGGGCAGAGGGAGAGAATCTCCAGCAGGCAACACACTTAGCACAGAACCTGACTCAGGACATGATCTCAGAATCCCAAGATCATGACCTGAGCCAGAATCATGTGTAAGTCATTTAACCAACTGAGCCACCCTTGTGCTCCCCCCTTTTTTCCCCAGAAAGTGGTATACTTCATTAATCAGATGAGATAACCAAGCTTTTCATTTCAGATAACTGAAATATCTATAATTTTGTTCCTTATAATTTTTTTTCTTCAGAAAAAATTGCCTTTGTCGTGTGTTACTTTTAAATTCATAAGCCACATCCACTCGTTTTTAGAAGTAGATGGAGTATAACAAAAAAAAGCCTTGCTTTTCTCCATTGAATCAAATTATCTGTTAACTTTCCCCACGTGTTTTGTTTTGTTTTTGTTTTTTTGCCCTTGACCTTTCTTGTGACCATATCTTTGTTCCATTTTCTCCATTATGCCTAAAGGTCACAAGGCGCAGTCCTTCTTAGTACGCCATGCTCTAGATCTTTTTCTCTTTATCTCACCATCTATTAAAGTTTAACTTCCTAGATGTCAACTTCCTCCTAATAATGTCCTATACACTAAACTTCATGTCAGTCTGCTTCTTGCAGAACTCCATCTGGGGCACACCCATGAGGCTGACACAAATATTACACCTATTTTACAAATGAGTAAACTGATACCAAGGGGAGATTAAATTATCTGCCCAAGGTCCTAGAGTGAACAGATGAGGGAACTATCATTTGAACCCAGATTTGACTTTAGAGCCTACAGCCACAAGAGCATCGCTACCAAACCACGACAACCAAGTAGGGATTTCAAATACTTTAAAAATAAGTATCAGTGTTTTGTGTCCACCTCTAGGAAATCTTTGGGTAGCTCTTGGGATCCACACTTCTAGAAGGGAAGGGAAGGAAACATTGGACAGGAAAAAGGGAGCTGCAATGAAGCTCTGACAAAGGTCTCAGCCTTTGGAGATCTCAGGAATTGAGGTGGCTCTTTAATTGGGGTGAGAGGTCTAAGCCCTTTGACCCCCTGTAGTGATCAGTCATTGGATACAGGCTTCCCTGGAAGGGGATCTGTTCTTGGGAGAAATACCACAGGGCCCTTTCCTACAGCATCTCCGGCAGCTGGGGAGTGAGTTCTCCATTTCTGAAGGGAGATTTTTTTTTTAAGAGATTATTTTTATTATTTGACAGAGAGAACACAAGGAGGGGGAGTAGGAGAGGGAGAAGCAGGCTACCCACTGAGCAGGGAGCTCAATCCCAGGACTCCGGGATCATGACCCAAGCCAAAGGCAGTCACTCAACAACTGAGCTACCCAGGCACTCCCTGAAGGGAGATCTTTAAGAAATATCACAGTCTTCACCCCAGGGTTGTTCTAAGGCGCTGTTCATTGCAGGGTTGTTCATCCCAGTATTCTAACCACGGGATGTGGTCAACCCAGAGACGTTCACCTTCAAAAACTATGGACTACTGACTAGGTTCAACATGATCAAGTCAAGTAAACAGAACTTACAGCAGAATAGAGAAATCTTTTTTTTAGTAGTGGGCTTGGTAGCAATGATTAGGAGTTCCTTGCTGATAGACCAAGGAAAATATGTACTACCCTACAACCTGACCACACCCCGGGGCTGCTGGGCCCTCATGAAACACCTGTTACCAAAGTACGAAAGTACTTGTGAAGATACCTCTTCCTAAAAAATAGCAGTATTCAAACGAAATCTTAACAAATGAACAATAAAATAAACAATATATATATACTCTATCTTTTTCATCACCAGCTTCCAATTTCTTTCCCATCAATGAGCTATAAAATGATCAGGTTCAATTTGGAGGTTCAACCTCAGAACACATGTCCCATGCTCCCCCACTCCCTTTCATAGATTAAAAAAAAGTAGTCACATCCAAGCAAATTCTCCTGATATTTGAAATAGTGTTTTAAATATAAAATAAATTCTACTTAAATATTTAGCTTTCTAATTTTCTAGGAATCTTTTCAACATCTGGCTGTTGTTGCTATTGCGAATCAGAATTCCAGCTAACAGAGCAGAATTCTGTAGATAGCAATTTTGGTTTTGGTGAAAGCAGCCTCAGGGGTCCTAGAAGCTGGTATGAAACTTGCTTATCATTTATGAAATGGAATTATATTATAGGTTGCACACTGCTTCTGGACACAAAAGCAAACAGAGCCCCAATTCACATGAGCCCCAGCACAGGTGGGCTTCTACAGGGATGAGTGATGGCCAGGACCAAATGGGGTGTTTTCTGGAGTCACTGCCACTATTCTTGGAATGAACAGGTTGGTATTTTGGGAGGATAATGTTAAACCTAATACATATGACAAAGTAAATAAAAATCATAAATAAAAAAACTAAAAGGAAAATTTATGCAAATATTTATAATAAATTACTCTAGAAAACATGATTTCCCCTTCGAGGAAGAATTTGTTGTCCGGCTCCTGGAAGTGTGCTCAGCAGAGGGCCTTCAGCTCTCAGCATTTTCAGGGACCGCCTGTTGTAGCGAACTGCTGTGTACCAGGTCACTACCCTTCTCAGGGCAATGAATGACCAACATGAAGGAAAAAAGGCCTGGCCAACTCAGGCCCCTTTGCTACAACTCTGAAGGGCCTCCCTACCTCCAGAGTTCCCTGAAGGGTTGGCAAATGCTATCGCTGGATCTGCATTATTCTTAATGTCCCCTCCTAACCACAAAGTCTGCTTCTTGGGAAACCTGACCCATGACAGGGGCTAAGATACAGATTCATAAAAGGATCATTTCCTTCACACTATTTTCCAGTCAATGTCAGAATCCCTTCTGACACTATTCTCACATGGAATCATCCCCATTTACCAACCTATCTTAGGACCACTACGACAGAGGTCTGAATGCCCCCTGGCAAGCTGAAATTGATATGGCTATCACTCTCAACCCTCACAACCTGTTCTTCCTCTGGCAGTGATCAAGAACAAGTTGAATGTTGCTTTCAAAGCAATACCTACTTTAAAAAAAAACAAAACAATACTACTTGCACATGTTGTGTAGGGTTTTCAGTCTGAACGTCTCCGTCTCCCTTAACTCTTCCTCAGAGGTGAAGCTTTGGAAATCTCTCAATGTCCTCGATGTTCTTTCCTGAGCAGACTCTAGTTGTTCCAAATCTTTCCTATGATGTACTGCTCAAAAGGAAATTAATTTCTCTCTGTAAGATATGAACATCATAGGGGTGGGACTGTCACTCACTTTGTAATAATAATAGCGTTAGCTATTTTAGCAACCACATCGAAATATTTACTTACACTGAGCTCCAGAAATTTTAAAAGTACAAAAATTTAATAAATGACACTTTTTTTTAAACATGTAAAACATCTGTTTGTAAGACTCTATGAAGAAAACGAAAAGGCAAACAACAAAATGAGCCAAGACAGGGTCAAAACAAATATTACATTGTGTAAATACACACACACACACACACACACACACACAAACACACTCTCAGAAGGAGATATATAGATATAGATATAGATATATAGATATAAATATCATATATGAACTCCTCCTACAAATCAGTAAGAAAAAGATTCCCTAGTAGAGATGTGGGCAAAGGACTTGAGCAGACACTTCCCAAAAGATATCAAAATGGTCAAAAAACATGGGAAGTAGCTCAACTTCATTAATCATCAGGGAAATTAAAACTAAACCCCTGAAATACATGATACACCCACCAGAACAGCTAAAAAGAAAAACACAGAAAATACCACATTTTGATGATGCTGAGCAACTAAATTGCTCGTATACTGCTAGTATGGTTCATGGAACAACTAACTATCTGGGAAGGCTGAACTATGTATCTGTTATCCAGCCACTCCATCACAAGGTATACATTCAACAGAAATGTAGACCTATGTTCACTTGAAGACACTCAGAAGACGATTTACAAGAATGCCATTCCTAATAGCCAAAACATGAAAACAACCCAGTACCCATTAGAGTAGAATAAGTATGTGGCATAATTAGACCACAGAATTAATATAGCAATGAATATAAACAATGTGACATAGGACAGCAAGGATGAATATTCTAAACATAAGGCTGAATGAGAGTGGGCACCTGGGTGGCTCAGTTGGTTAAGTGACTGCCTTCGGCATGGGTCATGATCCCAGGGTCCTGGGTCCTGGGATCAAGCCCCACATCGGGCTTCCCTTGCTCTGTTTTTCTCTCTTCCTCTGCTTGCCACTCCCCTTGCTTGTGCTCTCTCTCTGTCAAAAAAAATAAAAAATCCAGTGAGTGAAGTCAGATTTTTTTTTCAAGTAAATACTATATGATTCCAATTGTATAAAATTTAAAAACAGGTAGAATTAATTTATAGTGTTAGAAGTTAGGGTACCCCCTGAGAGGAGATAGTTGCTGGAAAAAAGTACAAGATAAGTTTCTGGAATGTTAATATTCTATTTCTTGATCTGGGCATTATACTGGGCATTACACAGGTATACTCTTTGTGAATTCAGGAAGCTGAATTTTTGTTATTTTTATTTTATTTTTATTTGGATTACTTCAAACTGAACTTGTAAGATAACTGTTAGATAGTACTGGATAACTGCAATATTCATTGCAGTGAATCCAGGTGAATTTTAGAAGGTGATCACCTTTCCTAGCATTCCCCGTACCAGGCTGTCCCTCATTTGTTTCTTTCACATGAATACTGATTTCAGCACCAGCCAGATTTTATAGTAACAAGAGGAAAGCATATACAGGGCTACTAGTAATAAGGAAAACCCAAATGTTTACCCATGTAATTATTATTTGCAGTACTCTTTATTTGTTTGAGTAGATTCAGATTTCTGTCTGGTATAATTTTCCTTCTCACTGAAGGATTTTACCATTTCTTATAATGATAAATCTGCTGTGATGAATTATTTCAGCTTTTATAAGTCTGAAAACTCTATTTTACCTTCATTTTGGAAAGTATCTTCTTTTCTTTCCTTTTTTTTTTTTTAAAGATTTTATTTATTTATTTGACAGAGAAAGAGATCACAAGCAGGCAGAGGCAGACAAAGAGAGAGGGGGAAGCAGGCTCCCTGCTGAGCAGAGAGCCCCATGCGGGGCTTGATCCCAGGACCCTGAGATCATGACCTGAGCCGAAGGCAGAGGCTCAACCCACTGAGCCACCCAGGCACTCCGGGAAAGTATTTTCAATAGGTTAGTATTCTGGGTTAACAATTTCTTTTTTTCTCTAAGTACTTTAAAAGTGCTTCACCACTGCCTTCTTATTTGCATTGCTTCTGATGAGAAATATTTCATCTTCATCTTCTTTCTCCTATACATAATGTGAGCTTTTACCCTTGGTTGCTTTTAAGACTTTCTCTTTACCACTAGATTTTTTATTATGATGTGCTTTGGTGTAGTTTTCTTCAAATTCCTTGTGCTTAAAGTTTGTTAATCTTCTTGGAATTGTGGGTTTATAGTTTTCATACAATTCAGAAAATGTAGGTCATTATTTATTCAAATATTTCTTTTCTGTTCCGTTCTTCTCTACTTTCCTTTATGGCTCCACTTACACATACATTAAGCCATCTAACCCTGACACTTTGTTTTTCCTTTTAAAAAATTTTTGAAAAAAAATTGTTTCCTTTCAGAAAATACTACTACTATGTTCTCAAGTTTCCTACTCTTTTCTTCCGAGATGTCTAATCAATCAAGTGTACTTTTCGCCTCACACACTGTAGTTTCATCTCTAATAGTCTGGCTTGGGAATTTCTCTTTGTCATGCCTCTTTTTCACCTTATGTGTTAATAGTTACTATAACACTTTCAAGGTTTTTGCCCACTACTTCTATCACCTGTGTTAATCTCCACTGATTGATTTTTCTCATTAAGGGTCATATTTTCCTGCCTTTTTCATGCCTGTAATCATTGACATGGATGCCAGAGACTGCGAATGCTACTTTTTTAGATGCTGGGTATTGTTGTGTTTCTGTAAATATTGTTTAGCTTTGGTTTGGAATGCAGCTAAATTTCTTAGAAACAGTCTGATCTTGTTAATAAGTCTTGCTTAAGATTCATTAGCTGAAGTCAGAGCCACGTTCAGTCTATAGCTAATTATTCACCCACAATTAAGTTAGATTTTTCTGAGTAAATTACTCCAACACTGTGTGTGGCTGCTGGGAACACGCACCCCTTCTTGTCCTAGATGAGTGCCAGGCACTCTTCCCTCTAATCCTTTCAGATGCATTCATCAGCACTGAGCCCAGCAAGACTGATGAGCACTGCTGCACACTCAAGGTGAACCCTGTGAGGATCTCTGAGGTGTTTCTTTCGTGCAGCTCTGTCCTGCACACACTAGCTGCTTTTGGTTTCCCTGGTCTCTCAGCTGTTTCCTCACCTCAGAGAGTCTGCCAGGCTTTGCTGGTTCCTCCTCCTGTGTTATGGCCTAGAAACCCAAGGCAGTCAGCTGGGTCAAGAGAAGGGTTTACCTCTTTTGTTTCTCATCTCTCAAAGATCACTGTCCTTCGGCATCTGATGCCCAATGTCTTTGACAAATGATGTTTCAGATATTTTATTTGTGTGTGTGTGAAGGGGGTAGGGAGAGAAGGTGGAAGAAGAGGAGGGTTGCTTCCGCTGGGAGGATAAATGCAATTCTTGTTACTCCATCTTGGCCAAAAGCAAGGCCTAAAGCCAAAGCATAATTAAAATCTAAGAGGCATAACTACACATATAACATGGAATAATCTCCAAGCTATTTTGTTAAATTGAAGAAAAGAAAAAGGATCAGCACGGTATGTATTATATGTAACAATTTATACTAAATAAATAAATACTTTAAAAGACCTTCTATACACACTGACACATGTATCAGCAGGCAAAATTTTAAAAGAATATGCAAGAAAGTATAAGAAAGGACTTTCTGGGGTGTCTGGGTGGTGCAGTCGGTTAAGTGTCTGACTCTTGGTTTCGGCTCAAGTCATGATCTCAGGGTTGTGGGATCAAGCCCCACATAGGCCTCCACACTCTCACTGAGTCTGCTTGAGACTCATTCCCTCTGCCACTCCCCTAAATAAATAAATCTGAAAAAGGAAAGAAGGAAGGAAGGAAGGAAGGAAGGAAGGAAGGAAGGAAGGAAGGAAGGAAGG